>NC_028637.1:105412678-105415057 GCF_001406875.1 Solanum pennellii
CCCCCCCCCCCCAAAACGAAATTGAAAGCAAAAACACAGACTATTTCAGAAGAAAATCTTATTAGGAACTATGACACCTAACTTGGAAATGAAATATCATCCCGTAGCCAAGATACCACACAATACAAGAAGTTTCATCTAATAAGTTACAGCCAGCTAATGGACATGAAGCTTATGTACTATCCTTACTACAATCATCTTCATTAGAAGACAGAAGGTTCACATGGGAGCCAATGACCAATGTATATGATGGCACATAGATATAACAGGATATACATTGAATATTCAGAATAAAGCAATTAGTACCATCTATGGTGAAATGTGGAGGGTGTATTCCAGGAAACCAAGATAAACCAGAAAGTTCATTTTCCAATATGGTTGAGGTAAATTGATCAGGATGTTTTAATCTAACACTCGCGTGAGAAAATGACATGACATTTATGGGCTAATCAAATATAGGTCGGAATCTGTCACTTCAATCAATACACTAAACATTATTGTTGGAACCGTCAATCTCACCACTCACCATCCTCCATTATACCAAATGTAACTTACCTCTATGCCAACCAAATATCGACAAAAGAAATTGTTGACAAAAGATATTTTACATGGTAAACATTTAAAGTCACACAAATGACAAAACACACTGTAAAGCTATGACATTGTTGAAACATGAGATATATTATTTCAAAAGAAAAATAATAGAGGATAGATAATTTAGTTATGACGAGAATGTACAAAGTCAAACAGAAAAGCACAATGAATGCTCAAATTTAATAGGGGCTTCATTCTCTTCTTCTTTTTTTCTGAGAAGGGGAAAAAAGACTTTATTGTGACTTTCTCATCAGACATTTTTTCTGAACCACTTAAAAGATAAATACAGCACATTTCACCAGCAGTACGGTGCCTGTCTAACCAAAAGTCCACCATGCATTTATTTGTCAACCCTTATAGAGAAAATAACATGCTTCAGAAGATTAAACCTACTTGCAACTACATACTACTCTATGCAAAATGTCATCAAGCCAACTGATCGTAGTCATGATATGGAACTGCTAAAACAAACCTCGACGACCAAAAGGAAAAGTAAACAATGTAACAAGGAAATTCCAAAGATTGTGCAGAATATCCTGCCAAAGAAATTCAATAATACAACATATTAAGGGGACAAAAGGTGGAGAGTCTTTTTTGGAATTTGTGATTTAGAAGGGAATTTCATGATTTGGAAGTGCCTGAGTTTTAGTGATTGATTGCCTTACTCCATGGGCAGGTCAATCCGGTTGATAAACCACACATTTGGTGGGGGTCTTCAGAATCAATGGAGTGTTCTCAGTGAACTCTTATATGAAAATGTTGGTTAGAGAGGATATGTTTTTCCATGTAATGCGATATGGATACCAAAAGGTGCCAAGGAAGGACTGTTGCTTTCACTTGGCTAGCCGCTAGAGGGGTGATTTTGACTGCGGGAAATCTTAGAAAGCCAAAGGTTGCTTGCGTCAAGTGGTGTTACATGTTTAACAAGACGACTGAGGACGTGGATTATCTTCTTCTCCATTGCAGGCATCCATGAGGTATGGTGAGATATCTTTAGGTGGTTTGACACTATATAGGCAATGCCAAAAACTGTGAAAGAGTTGATGTTCAGCTAGAAGAGCAGAAGGAGGAGAAGACGAACGGCTTGCAACGCGATTCCACTTGCATTACTGTGGGTTGTTCGGAGAGAGTGAAATAGGAGAGTTTTTGAAGGATTTAGAGTCTATTTCATCCCGGTTAAGGAGTAGTCTCCGTTCACTTACTTTCTTTGGTGCTCACATAAAGTTCGTTGTTGTATAGAACTATAGATGATTGGTGGAGTTTGTAGAGAATCATATCATTTTGTAGATTCTTCACCTTTTGGTTTAGTTTGGCCATGTTTATAAATGAAAATATATTTACCTGATAAAAGAAAAAAGGGAACACCCACCGAACTTCTCTTGGTGAAGGAATATAAAATCACAATTTGATTGTTCAACATCCATCATGTCAGTAAACAATCACCTTAGCTGTCACAGCCTAGCAAAAGTGCACTTCAACAAGGAGACAACTAGAAATTCAGAACTTAAGAAGTAACACCAACGGGAAGTGTTTAAGCAGCATAATGAAGGTCTGGATCAAAACCACAGTATTCTACTTTATATTGTTTTCTTCGGCTCAAAGAAGCAGATAAACACAAAAAGTGATAAACATGCATCACTGGAATCATTCCAAAAGTATGGCATTGTCGGAACACGAGTTTGAAGTATAAAACTGTCAAGGTGTTATTCTTCATAATCATCACAAAGCAAGAATATCCCAATAACTAAATGACTCGAAGAAAAAAAAAAGGGGGGGGGGGGGGGG
>NC_028637.1:105415482-105422066 GCF_001406875.1 Solanum pennellii
GGGGGACTTGCGCTTGCAACTGACAACACAATTACCTGCATAATAGCTTCTTTCAACTTTGTATGGAAGCGTGATCCTGATTCTTTAACACTTTTAGGAGGCCATATCTGCATCGACAAAGTATCTCCTATCAATGGTGATTGAGAAACGAATATGGCCAAAACACGCTTAAGCTCGTGTATCAAAGTGCCAGAAAGCTTTTATGCCAATATGTCCAAAGTGGAACATTTCTAATGATTCTGAATTCATTTTTCAATAAAATAATCATCTTCTCTCAATAACCGAGCAATTGCTGATGGTCATTGTTGCAAAATTCATAACTCGGCCAGTAATAGGTCTGGCCCTCTACCTTTCTCCACTTAAAAACCAACCAGGATTTTGACTGGTCAGGATATGGATATGTAACGAGTGGTTAACCCACACATCACAAGTTGCACTCCCATCACTAGACTACTGCCCACTGAGCTAAGAGAAATCATCTTTTAGCTTCTAACTAGAACAAAATCCTACTAGTAAGCCGGTTAACTGCAAAAACATAAGGTAGTAACTACATGCAAGTGAACAAAAAACAATCACAAATTCATTGAGAAATAGACTTGCGATGGAACATATATTTTCTTTTTTCTGCTACTTTTGTTAAATTCTTTAATGAACAGGAACAAAAAGCAGATGCTAAGGTACAAAATAGTCTCTCTCTTCTAATCCAGGTAATACTACTAAAGCTCTTTCCATAACTGAAGACATTTTACAGACAATGTGTTATGCCTTTTAAGTCATCCTAGCAAAAGACTGCACAGCTGAAATTCACACCTTAATCCAGCCATATTTTTTCCTTTTTGTAACCAAGAAATCCCTGAGGACTAATGGCACACAGTTCAAAACTTAGTGAGTACTGGCCGCCCCTCTACCCTTCTCCACATCAGACATTTGTGTCCGGCAGGATTCAGACCCATAAGGTGCACCTAATCCACATATCATGCGCCGCAGCAGCCTTACCACTAGACCTAATCCTAAGGGTCCCGAATCCAGCCATTTCATCCAGAAGAGTATCTCGACCATCAATTTCTTATGCACAAGAGCAACATAAATACTTGTATAATAATTGTGGAAGGCAGACTGTACCGATGTTGAACATTCAGGAATAGGACACACATAGCCAGCTGGAGCAGTGTGTGGCGGAAAAGATTTTAGATGTGAAACCAAGCAGCTTGTATGTATTGTATCTGCGAAAAGCAACGACTGATGTAAAAAATACTACAAGAGAAGTTATCAACTTATTAAGGAAGGTATTTTGTATGTCGCAATGGATTAGCAAGATTACATACGCAAGCAACCCAACCGAGTTATCCCAGCATCAGTTCCTTCTTCAAGCTCAGACTTACAATAGCAACATTTAGGAGGCCAGTCATACTCTCCATCTATGACCCACTCGGAATAGGCGCGGATCTGAAATTGGGATTTCTTTAAGGAAACACAAAATGATGGAAGATAGAAGAAAGCAAGTGGATCTCATTGGAAGCAAGATCAAAAACAAAACAACTTGACAAGAATGTAATGAAAAATACGAATTGGATAAAAAATGCAGCACGGTAGATAGCATATCCCATATTCCCAAAAATAATATTAAATAATTAGTGTACAACGCCTGATGGAAAATAAAGTGAACAACAATGCATATAATTTGATCACCACGAACTTTGATAGTGATTCAAGTGAAAACATAAACATCACCAATTACATTAGAAATTCAGAATGACTACTCAGTCAGCATAGTAGTATTGGCTTTGATCAAAATCATTAATGAGAAGATTGATTGCATTAGCACCTTCTGACACCCTCGAGCTAAGATCTCAAACAGCTTTTTCATAACAGAATTGGTCATTAATGATGAACAAAACATATATCCTATCAAATAAAAAACATCTTGTCCTCCACGGTTCAGAGTTCCAGTCTACTTTGTTATTAGGACCGAAAAATTGAAAACTATGAAGTTTTATGTATACAAATATCAGTGCAATCATCTGAATGAGGTTCCATCACTCATCTTATTATCAATTCACTGATAAATAAAAGTCACATATTGATACAAATGGAAAATACAGATGTAAGCAGCATATTTGATAAAAGCCGAAAGAAAAATAGCAAAAATACAATACCACGCATATTTGATGCTCCGGAAAGCATATGCATTCTCCACAAACAGCGATTTTGTGCACGAAACAGTATAATTTAGTTGCCTGCAATCCAACGCAATTTACACTTCAATTGATCATATGAAACATCACAAGTCAAAGTCCTCAATGGACATTAAGGATGAAATTTTCAGTAAACAACCCAGCCATACTTGAGAATTTTAGGGTAAAAAATCACGAGATAGAGGTTCAGTTAACTTTCATAGAACAATAAGCTTTTACTGCCTTCAGTTAATGAATCTGGAAAATCGACATACAAATTATGAAAATACTACAAGCTGGAATTCAGTAAAATCAGCAATGTACGATTGGAATGGCAATTAAACATCCGATCGGATCAAATTGCAATAGAAACCCACGTTTATTTTTCATACAATCGACTTCTAACATTTTCCAAATTACAAATTATTTGATCATCTGAACTAACAAACACATCTATCGCACACGAGAGAGAGGAAGAGAGAATAATACCTTCTTACATTTGCAGACCACCATTGCATGGGCTAAAGTAGCAGTGAAATAGACGAGTTTGAGATCGGGGATTCGATAGACAGAGAATTGTTAGGGTTTAGGCTGCGGAGAATTCGAATCAATAGCAGAATTCAGAGAGAGAAACTCCAGTATGTGTAGCGGCAAATGGCAACAATTTTAGATTTATGTTTATTAAGTTTAGGGGGAGTTTACAGATCCGTTTCGATGTTTGGGAGTTGTTGATTGGTTTGATGACGATGGCGCTCGTTACTGGATCTGTGGAGCGTGGGCTCGGTGTTGGGCTTTCTTATGGGTACCAAAACCACTTGTTACGCAAATTATTTTAATTTAATTTTATCTATAATTTAAACGTGTTACAAATATTGTGCTTGAAAATTATTTTTCAGATAATATTAGGATCTTGAGTTCAATATTTATTCATATATTATTTAATCTTATAAATAAAACTTACAAGTTACAACATTTAATGTTTTTCCCTTAAGATCATAATTTAATATAATCTTCTAATTTGGACCATTATTGTTTTTTGAATACCTTATTATGAACATGATTTGCGTATTTAGTAAAATGGCAAATGAATCGATAAATTTTAGATATTTGTTTTTACAAGTAATGAAGTTCGCCCTTTTTTTCAATAAAAATACATTTACAGAAGTTCAAACAGGAAGGAGAGTAAGACCAGTATAACTAAGGACTAATTTGACCATGGATTTTATTTTATTTAAAAAATTTTGTTTATAAATTTTAAATATAACTTGTTTTGTATATGAAATTTAGAGAACACCAAAAACATGGTTTTACTTAGGAGTGTCAAAAATGAACTTAAACATAGTTGATCCGTCCAATTCGTCTAGAATTTTAAGGATTGGGCTCAAGATAATTTGAATTGGGTTCAATCTCAACTCAATTAAGCTTAATCCATTTGAAGAGAATTCTCAATTGAGCCCAATTCAATTTCCAATTTCAACTCGTTTTAATTTTTTTTATTAAAATATGTTCATATATTGTATGCATGAATTATTATCTATTCAACATCTTTTAGAATCTATCTATCCATTTTTTACCTTTTTAACAAAAAAAATTCTTGAGCAAAAATTCAAATTGTGATTATAAAAGTTAAATATCAATATGTTAAATTATTGAGATTAATCGGATCAAATTGAACGGGTCAAGCCCCAAACCGTTTTTAGCCCATTTGAGCTCAAATGAAACTTGGGCGAGTCAAAACTAAACCGGAATTCTAGTCAACCTATTATAATATTTTCAATTTCAACCCTACTTGCGCATTTGACACTTTTAGTTTTGTATAATATAACCTCATTTAAGTTATATTTCATATTTCCATCCCATTTTGAAAAAAAAAATGAAAGGAAGTAAGAAATTTTATTTTGTTTTCACGTCAAATGCCCACAACTCACAAGGCACAAACTGAATAAGAAAGTTATACTGAGTAAACAATTTAAAATTTGATAGATCTTTTGTTTGATTCGCTGTTCCCGAAGTAGTAGTAGCGCAGCAAAACGGAAAAGACGTTAGGCCTACCCCGCTTTTAGCTCTATAAAATTCTTTTGCCAAATTTTAAAACCCAAACCAATTATACTCCCTATCTGGCCCCCATTTGAATTCAAATTCTGGAAGCATTCATATGACCTTTTTTTCATTTTTCAAAATCTCTCTCTCTCCCCTTCTCCCTCCACTCTCTGTGAAACCCTAGTCACTCCATACGCTCCCACATCCTGTACTTAACTCAGAAATCAATCATTTTAAGCGAACGACGGCGATATCATGACGGCGGTGTCGCAATCTGCCGGAAGAGAGCTCGAAAACCCGCCCAAGGACGGCATATCCAACCTCCGCTTCTCCAACCACAGCGATCACCTCCTTGTTTCTTCTTGGGATAAGGTTACTCACTTTTATGAATTGCTAAATCTCTGAGTTCATTTAATTTTATTTTGAGCAATTTATTGGATTTCATCCATTTTGTGGCTATTAGATCTTACTAATCTGAATTCTAGTTTGCTTTACTTGCTTGATTTTTGATATGCTTTACTTGAGCCGAAAGTCTATAAGGCTGTGTACATACCACCACAGTGGTATTACACTAGCTATGTTGTTTCTATATCCTTATTTTGATTTTTAGTGTGATTTTTAAGCTTAATTGCTTTGCATTTTATTAGACGGTCCGTTTGTACGATGCAAGTGCTAATGCCTTGAGAGGAGAGTTCATGCACGGCGGTGCAGTGCTTGATTGTTGCTTCCACGATGATTCATCTGGATTCAGTGCCAGTGCTGATAATACCGTTAGAAGGTAATATGATGTTGTGTTTACTATTTTACCTAGTGTGTAAATACGGTGCATAGCTGAATTATCCTGGTTAGGTGAATTGGTGAATATTATTCTATTGTTTTTCACTAGGATTTAATATTGTATACTAATTTGCTGTCTCTCTGGTTACTGGTAACAATTTTGGAGTCATAACCATCCATGTCATATTGTTAGTTCTTATTATGACATAGCATGTATTTGCTTGAACATTTACCTCAGTCATAATAACTTTCTCACTGGAAAATGTTTTCTCCTGTTCAAGGCTTGTGTTCAACTCTGGAAGAGAGGATATATTGGGAAGGCATGATGCACCTGTTCGCTGCATTGATTACTCCTACGCAACTGGTCAGTACAGATAATTCACGGTGTTTACAATTTTCGATTGACAATTTAAGTTACTTCTTGCTGCTCTAAGATATGACTGGAATATTCATTTGAATTATAAGGAGACTGGAAAAACATTACCAGTCAGATAAAAATTATCTTGTGCATTCTTCTATGCATATTCCAGCTTGTAATCAGGCTATGGTGAAAATTGAAAGAAACTTTACACTTTTTCACAATTCAATTCTTATGCTTTCTGATTCTGTTCAATATTATGTTCCCAATTGTAAAGCTACCAAAAATGATAGTAATACGTTATTGTAAGAAAATCATATGTCCAATATATTGGTGGTTCTAAATTAAATCAGTTCAATCACAACTTAAGCTCTGGTTGGTTGGATAGAGAAGTTGCTTGTGCACCTACCTTTTTCATAAACTTATTGCTATCTCTTCAAAAGTGCCCAGTATATGCCTCTTACTATTGTGGTCAAATATTAACCTAATATCATGCATCAGTTAGTATGATATGGTCCAATATGACTTTAGTCCATGATGATTATGTGGACCCTATAAATGTTGATTGGAAATTGCAATGGTGGCATTCTATTACTTCAGCTTAGAGTCAGTATGTTTGATAGTTGGATCCATTGGAATTCTGTGATTTTCTTGTGTGGCATAGGACAAGTGATAACTGGTAGCTGGGACAAAACCTTGAAATGCTGGGATCCTAGAGGTGCAAGTGGACAGGAGCATACTCTTGTTGGAACTTATACACAACCAGAGCGTGTGTACTCTCTCTCCCTTGTTGGGAACCGGTTAGTTGTAGCAACTGCTGGAAGACATGTGAATGTCTATGACCTGCGGAACATGAATCAACCTGAACAGCGGAGGGAATCATCCTTGAAGTATCAAACTAGATGTGTGCGGTGTTATCCAAATGGAACAGGTTTATTCCTTTATCTCTATTTGCTGCTCCATTGTAGAGTTTTAATGGCTCAATATTGGACTTCTGGTTGCATGGTTTCTGCTTTTCACTATCTTAGAGCTAATTGCAGATAACTCTAATGATTGACATTATGGGGTCCATTTTCACTGTATTGGACTTAATTATCCATCACCACAACTGCCTACTTTCGTAGGGCTTCCACTCTATGTTATTTAAAATTTTCAGAGTCAAAAACATTAACAAGCGCTAGATGTATCAGTTAGATATATATATATATATATATATATATATATATATATATCTA
>NC_028637.1:105422318-105534940 GCF_001406875.1 Solanum pennellii
ATATATATATATATATATATATATATATATATATATATCTTTCTGGAGTCTCAGTAGTCAAAATAAAATTGTGAGTATAGTTCTTCCAGGGTTGAATTTAAAAACCGGTGTATACTTTCAGTTCTGTAATATCTGGTGGTTTCAGTAAATGAGCTAACCTGATCCATTAAATTAAAGAGTGGGGACAATCCTTAATTTTGAAATAAACCATAAAACCACATTTACATCATTATCTGTATGAAAAACCTAGTGACACACAAATATTCCCCGAAGTCTTTCATGATCAATTTTGTTGAACTTTGGAGGACACTTTTGATGGCTCATTTGTAGCAAATTCTTGGCATGAAGGAAACTTAACTTATTGGATCATGAATGTTAGAGCTTCAACCGAACATTTGGTTCCAATTAAGACTTATGCTTTCATCAATTTTCTGGTTTCTTTGATGCATTGCCTAGCTATTCTCATTGTAAGTGTAATTTGCAGGCTATGCTCTAAGTTCAGTTGAAGGTCGGGTTGCAATGGAATTTTTTGATCTTTCTGAGTCCGGTCAATCGAAGAAGTATGTAAATTTGCTAACAATCTTTATCCATGTTGTACTTCTTCAAAAGACTTCTATTTGTGTTCTTTTGGTTTTCTTTGATGATTTCTTGTTTTTGGTATTGAACAGAATGCAATTATTGAAGAGGAGTTTAAGTTCTATGCTCTAACAGTGAAAAATTATTTATACAATTAAGTCATTTTAAAGATAATTACAGTTAATCTTTATGATAATTAATAATAGTGACATTAAAAAGGGAAATAAATTTGCTAGCACAAGTTAAACCGCATTGCCTGTGTATCTAACTTAAATCTGTTAAAGATAATATTCTTTGAGCTCAATATACTGTACAGACAGAAAAAATGGTCTGTACAAACAGAGAATCATTCTACAATCAAGTAAATTGAATGGGAAATACAGTCTTGATGTGAAATATAATTTTGAATAGACCTTTAATGTCCAGTTAACTTTTTGCTGGATTGTTTTCTTTCATCTTAGATATGAAATTTTAATGTGGCCTTTTGTATATTGTGAAATGAAGTTTGTCAATGGTTGAATAACGAGATAGAGACAGCTAGTCCTCCTGAAATTGGAAATAAGAATGGGGAACCATGTTATAGATTTGTTTTTACGATTAGCTTTCTCCAAAACCCAGAGGATGTGAGGTGATTTTGCAATGTGCTAGGTAGATCATTTGTCTATTTGGCATCTATTCATATGTAATGAAATGACTTACTGTGCAGATATGCATTTAAATGTCATCGGAAATCTGAAGCTGGAAGAGATATCGTGTACCCTGTAAATGCAATTGCATTTCACCCTATGTGAGTCCCAAATTCACTTCAACTTCCTTTATTCCTGTTTAAATAAACGTAGTAATTTTACTTTCAGCAAAATGTTTAATCGCTGATATTATGAGAAATATTTCCTCAAACTAGTGAAGCAGGACATGTATTTTTGTATATTTTGTCCTATGGATCAAATTTCATAACGATTTGGTAGAGATGAAGTGGTTCTCTTGGGATGTCCAAGACTGAATAAGGGTGATGTCTTTTGTGATAACATCTCATCTGAATCATAATTGCCTTGAATCCTGACATTTCAGAATTAATGGTCTTAAAATATCTGAAATTTCAATTAATCTGTGTCTTGGATTTATATTAACAGTGTATTTTTGCAATTGCCTTTTGTTACATTCATGATATGCTTCAATGTGTGACATGTGTTTTATTTCTTCATATATGTTTTGGTTTATGTTAACACTTTTGATGGCCCATTTGTAGCAAGTTCCTTGATTTTGCTTGTTTGGTTCGTTGATATGTTTCGATGTGTGACATGTGTTTTAGTTTCGTACTGCTGACTTGATCTTAACACTATGTTTGGATCATTGTTATCCATTGTATTGTATTGTATCGTTACTATACCTACAATGTTTGTTTTGATTGCTACTTAAAATGTATTGTATTGTATTGTATTGTTAAATTTGGTTGTTAAGTAACAATGAGAACCCCTATATTATGGAACAACCAATTTGGTGTGTTCCCATTGTTACTTAATTTCTTTTTTCAATTATATATTTACATAATATTTCAAAATACTATTTTACCCTTTATCTTAATTATTTGAATCTAGTAAAACCTCTACCCTAGAATAATTAGGATTTTAGTAAATTTATAAATTAAAATACAGTACGATACGATCAAATCAAACAATTAAAATGTTATTAAACAACAACAAACATTTCAGTCTAGCCAAACATTGTATCTACCATACAATACAGTACAATAGACAATACATTATGAAACAATGGGTAACAATGATCCAAACAAAGTGTAAATGTTCTTTGGTAACAACCATTTCCATGTTAACTGCAGCTATGGTACTTTTGCCACTGGTGGTTGTGATGGTTATGTTAATGTCTGGGATGGTAACAACAAAAAGAGGTTGTATCAGGTAAATATTTGTTGACACGCCTTTGGTTTCTATAACATTGTATCTACTAACTGGTATGCTGATTGCTTTTACTGGACCAACCTGTAGTACCCTAAGTATCCTTCAAGCGTTGCCGCGTTGTCATTTAGCAGAGATGGTAAACTTTTGGCTGTAGCATCAAGTTATACATTTGAAGAGGGAGAAAAGCCGTAAGAACGCTCTTTTTATTTTGTTAACTTCTTTTGTTACTCCATAGTTGTTCACTTTGCCATAAGACTTAACTCTGTCGTTTAACCTTGCAGTCATGAGCCGGATGCCATATTTGTCCGCAGTGTAAATGAAGTTGAAGTGAAGCCAAAGCCAAAAGTTTTGCCAAATCCTACCTCATAAAAACTAGAAATCCTCCTCCATCTTCTGTGTGTTGAACTTGTTATCATATATTGAAAACAGAAAATATTTTATCTACTTCATATGCCAGTTTGAATTCCAGGACTCCATTCTTTGGACTGGAAATGTTAAAGAACAGTTGGAAATTTGTAATTATCCACTTAGCAATTGTACCTTCTTTATGACATTCCGCAGCCTCATTTTCTAAAGATAGTGCAATAGCATGGTTGCCTTTGTTTCCATTGGTTGTTTACCGTTTCTATAATCGCTCTGGGGTCAAATGCTTCAGGAATGAAAACAGTTTTTTGGCCATCAACCTGTGTATATTTGTTACTCAACCAGGCTGCAAAGGCATTTTTGGGTACCCATTTTATCTCACTCACTTTAATTGCTTAATTTGATTCCAGATAATTTAAGTTATCATAGCATATTTTGTGGATTTAACTGAGTTTATTAGTATTGATGTATTATTTATATAGGATTTCACTGTATTTATTGTTTCTTATGGATTAGTATATATACAAATCAATTTAAGTTATCATAGCACATTTTGTGGATTTAACTGAGTTTATTATTATTGATGTATTATTTAAATAGGATTTCACTGTATTTATTGTTTCTTATGCATTAGTAATTCAATGTATAAACACCATCTAGATAAATTTTCACAGTATTCATGATTTCCATTTACAGCCAATTATTCTCTTAAGTGTCAACAATGAAAAATTTTCCCCTGATTTAGCTAGTACTGATTCGATAAATCAATTCTCGATACTATTAAATACATGGTAAATACGTCTGAAACTAGAAAAAGCAACTCTTTTGTTCTGCCATAACTACAAGCATGCTAGAGTTAATTTCTTACAAGTAATCGTTACATTGGCTCATAGGTAATCAACTTAATATATATTGGTGGGAGATAGCACGTACCTATATTCGATAAAATAGTGTTTATATATTAATATATATTCGTGAAAGATAGCACGTATCTATATTCAATAAAATAGTGTTTATATATTGACACGACACCAACAGGCAACAGTTATTTGGGAGCAAATTAAGCAATTTAAGTGGAAGTGGAAAAAGGTGATGAATGGGAAGGAAGAATATAAACATTGCAGAATAGAATAATGATTGAGAAGGGAATTACTTGTACAATTTTGATACTGTATTCCATACTTAATAGTGAAGTATAATTATCGTGTATGAGACAACACACGCAATAAGTTCCATTTGCTAAGTTGCTTTTTGTTGTAGTATTTTTCGAAATTATACGTAATCATAATTAAGTGTTATAGATAAGCAAATAAATATCATATATTTATTAATTTGAAACAAATATAGAATGTAGATAAGTGCCTTACTGAAATACCTTTCCAGAGTTGGAACTGAACTATCTAGAAACTCAATTAGTATAATATACATTTTAGTTTTAATCTTGTAAATAATAATGATAATAATAATAATAATAATAATACATAAATGGATAATCACTATTGATGAGTCATACACTAATGGCCGATGGGTCAGGAAACTTCCGTGCCTTCTGACATTTTTTCGAAAACGTTCGATAAAATAATTTTCAGAAATTTAATAATTTATTAAAAATAATCTTATTATAAATATAGATATAAAATTTGTGCATATATATCGAGAGAGAGTTGGTTACACCACGTAGACATAGTCAAAGTTAACTAATAGACAAATTCACTTGGTTAAAAGAGGTTGACTTACGTGAACGTTTTTACTTTTTGTTTTGGAGTCTGGTAAGTGAGATAATATTGTGGAATCAGAAGAGGGTGAATAGTGAATGTACACAAATTTAATTCTATATTTAATTTATATGATGATAAAATTATTTTTTTAGAAATTATTTCATATATGACAAAAATCATACGTGTATAATTTACATAATTACATTTTATCTATATAGTTTAATTTGTTATGTACTTTTAATTTGTATAAAAGCTGACTTGTAAGGATTTAATCAACTATGACAAATGTAACAGTCAAATCCTTACAAGTCAAGTTAAATTAGTCATGGTTGATTAAATTCATCATGGTTAGAATTTGTAGATCCGATTGGTTTGGTTGATTCAGATAATAAGTATTATTATGTAGCAAAAATTGATGTGAAATAGAGGAAACGAGAGAATTTTGAAAAGTTGAGAACTTAAAGAGTTGAAAACTTGAAAACTGTTATGCTTTAATAAAAAGGCATTTGTCCCTCATCGGTGATAGAAAAAAATAGGAGAGTCTAAATACAGAAACACTCCTATTAATTGCTAAAAAGATTGAAAAGAGGAATCCCTCGCGCCATCGTCGCTCGTCTCGGTTCGAGTTAGAAACTTGAAAAGTCCTCTTATGCTTTAATAATTTATTTTATTTTAAAACAAAAGAACTCTCATACTCGATTCGAGTAAGAAACTTGAAAAGTCCTCTTATGCTTTAATAATTTATTTTAAAACAAAAGAACTCTCATACCCATCCCACTAAGCACACGCACAAACTGACAAATTAAAAATAAATCAGTTTTGAATGTATTCTAAATTAGTAAAACTTAATCGCGTATATTAGTAAAATCTGAAAAATATTCTTATAAATAAATTTAAAATTAAAGAAAAAATTTGTTTTGCTCGCGATCATAACTTTTTTTTACCTATTAACAAACAATATAAAAAAATAAAATGAATCTTCAAAATAAATTAGAAATACCATAAAAATAATTGTCTTTTTGAATAAGATTTTCTCCATAGAAAAAGTTGGACTATGATCCTATTTAGGAATATTTATTTATTTGAAGATATGTTATATATGTAAATTTGATTAAAACTAATTTTTTTCAAGTGATAAGCTTAATTAAATAATGCATTTATTTTTGGAAAATTTCATATATGGCAAATTAGAATTATGAAATAACATTATACGGGTATAGTTACAGAATTACATTTTATGGGTGTAGTTTAGTTTGTTATCTAGCTTTTAATTTGTATAAAATGTTTCTTTATAAAATTTTTTTACTATATTTTACTTTTCATTAAATAGTTACATTAGCCCTAAATACGGTAAAAAACATTTACATGATTCCATGGTTTAAGCTAAGTATACAAAATCAAATATTTTCTCAAAAAAGAATTCTATAGCAATAGAAAGACTATACAAACTTATTTTCGGAAAACTAAACTCTTTAATGTATATAAGCTTATATACGAATGTAAATAAAATGAACATAAATTGTTTGATTTGTAACAAATTGTAAAGTAATTATTATATACATATACAAGTAATTGTATATGTATAAATAAAAATATGAATATAGTACTTGTATATACACGAATCCCTAAAGTAGTTTTGTATATAATTACGTAAATGTGAATATGATTTAAAACAAATAATTTGCATCAATTTTTAAAGTAATTACTTATATACATATATAAGTAGTTGAATATTAAAAAAAAAACTTAAAATATGAATATAACAACACAAATACCTTTTGACTTATGAAAGTTACTTTATAAAATAGAATAGGACGAGTATATGCCATAGTAGGGGTGTAAAAAATGAACCCAAACATAGGTAATCCGACCAATTTGTCCTGAATTTTAAGGGTTGGGCTCAAAATAATTAGAATTAGGTTCAATCTCAACCCATTCAAGCTTAACCCATTTGAAGATAATTCTCAATTGAGCCCAATTCAATCTTTAATTTCAACCCGTTTTAAAACTTTTTATTAAGATATGTTTCTATACTGAAGGTATGAATTATTATCTATTTAACAATTTTTAGGATTTATCTATCTATTTGTTTACTTTTTTAACAAAAAATTCTTGAGCGGAAATTCAAATTGTGATTATAAAAGTTAAATATCAATATGTTAAATTATTGAGATTAATCGAGTTAAATTGGGCAGGTCAAGACTCAACCTATTTTTAGCCCAACAAATTTGAACTCAAAGTAGATTTGAACGGCACAAGATCCAACCCGATTTCAATTCAGCCCATTTAATATTTCAATTTCAATCTAATCCGACCATTTAACGCCCGAGTATTATACTCTTGCTAAAGGGATTGAGTTGAGAAGAACAAAAAATCACTTTCATTTGATATTTGGTTAGGCCGTTATTTAATTTACAAATAGGAAATCATCATATGTAATCGTCAATACAACATACATTGAACTTTAATAAAGAGAATATATTCTTATTCATTTAATTATATATTAACACGATTTCTTTATATGTCAGCTTCATGTTTTTTATGTGTCAAATATGCAGGGAATCTTCAGCAATAAAATTCGGGTTTCAATATCTTTATGTTGAATTATATGTCCATTTCACCTAAATTAAATTGAAAATTAGAAGAATTATGTACTTAGTTATGTCTACAATATGATATATTTTTCCTTCTTTTTGGGGAGGATACAATATATTTGGCCATTGATGATAATTGGCACAGAACAATTGATATATAAAACTGGTGTAAAGTGGAATTGAATGAAGTGGTGACAGTTTGCAATACATAGCTTTTGCCAAATAATTTGCGTTTGCTACAAACTATATACAGATCGATATAACCAAATCATATATTTAGAGTGCAAGTTATATATTTGGTCAGTTCGCTAAAATGATTATATCGTTATCTAAATATATATATATATAAAAAATATCTATTATTTTCGTATGCAAAATGTTATTTTCTTAGCTATTATTTTAATAGACATTTATTTATATAAATTTATTAAATATTTGATATTTACATTAAGATCTAACTGAATTTAAATTTAAGCTAAAAGAATTTCAATATAAAGATGTAAAGTATTGTGTAATTAAAAATAATTCAATACAGCTCGAACTCAAAATCTTAAAAAATATTATTCTAATTAAAACAGAGTAAAAAGTTGTTATTTGGGATTAAGAGCCTGTTTGGCTCAGCTTAAAAGCTGGTCAAACTGACTTAAAAGCTGATTTTTGACTTATTTAGCTGTTTGGCAATACTCAAAATAACTTATTTTAAGTTAAAAAAAAACTTATTTTAAGCCAAAAGTTAAAAGCTGGGGTAGAGGTGCTTTTCTTTTTTTAGCTTATAAGCTGTTTTAAGTTGACCACATTTTTATCTTTTTGCCTTTAATATTTTTATACAATCTCCAAATTACAACATAACCCTAACATCTCTTTCTTCCATTTTTCCCTTTTCACGTTTGGCATAGCAACTTCAGCACTTTTATCCAAACACATAACTGCTTATTTTAAAAATAAGTTTCAGCACTTTCAAAAGTACTTTTTTAAAGCTGCTTTTATTAAGCCCATCCAAACGGGCCCTAGTTACATGACTTGTGTATAGTCACCATAATCTCAGACATGTTCGTAGACATAAATTATTTCTTTATTATGTTTGGAATTTGTATTAACACTTTAATTAAATTTGAATCACACGATATATTTTATTGATAAGTAAAATTTTCAATAAAATATTTCTTATATTAAAAATTCTAACCCGAGCAGTTTCGGTCCTACTATTAAAAATGTTGTTTAATTTGATAAAATAAAAATAAATTGTAATTTATAACATAAAATAAGTGATAAATATTTTTACAATTAGAAGTTATCTCATTTAAAATAAAATAAATATCTTAAAATTAAAAAAAAAAATATCCATGACATTAATTAATTACTTTAGAGTTGGCCACTTGTTGTGAACCATATTTTCTTGTTTTTAAGAATCGGCAAAAAGTTTGTTGGGGAGAGACTTTTGTCCAAACGTAACCAAGATTGGAATTTGATAATTATCAATTATAATCCACTTTTAATTTGTTAAAATAGTAGTAGCATTTTTGTACTAAATTCCAAATACATTTATAGGAACGCATTAAACGTAGATATCGCCCACCAATTATGTTAGTGCTCAGTTGCCAGAACTCAAAAATATATAAATTATATTTATAAGATAAATTTACAACTTATTATCTAACCTTTTACTTTGTTGATTAAGTTAGAAATTACATTGTAGTTGATTAAGTTGGAGTTTGGTTCAACACTTTATAATTCCCTCTTGTTTCTCCTTTTACCAATCATAAATTTATATGTTTTTTTTTTAAAAATATGAATGTAATTAATTAATATTAGTCTACTTTTTTTCCTTGACTATAGCTGAGAAGTAATATTATGTTCATATTAACATATTTCACATTATCTTATATATGGTTAGTCGCTTAATTTGATTTAAAAGTCGCATAAATTATCTCTATAAATTTAAAGGAAAAAACTATTTAATTGATAAAATTAAATATGCAAATATGCATCCTACAACAAATTGTTAAGGATATATATTTCGTTTTTCTTTTTTCATTCATATGTATACTCTCTATTGAAGTCAAATTGATTTATATTTATGCATAAAACTTCATCTCAAAAACTTTCAAATTGATTTATATTTATGCATAAAACATCATCTCAAAAACTTTTCGTATTCAAAACTCAGAATTACTAATAGAAGTTGATCACTTATAAATAAATAGATTGAGTTAATTTGGTGTGTTGTTTAATTTTGTCAAATTTTGTATGGTGCTCGGAGGGCTCTTCTTTAAAGGTATGTTTAACTTGTTCCAAATATTGAGGAAGCTACTGCCACGTGTTGATGTTTTATTCATCAGAACGTTTTGTGTACACGTGTTGAATAATCCATCGCACACAACATATTACACGTTGCGTGCCGTGTTTCTTGTCTTCACACTCCTCCTTTCACTTCACTACAAACTTTTTATTTTTTATTATTATTCTAATTTGTCTATTGTTGCAATGGAGAAGAAACCATTTTAAAACATCTTTGACGTCAGCATGACGTGATAAATTTTGATAAGTATGTCATAATTAAAAACTTAGTAGTATGATTTTACTATTAGTGAATGTAAAATGTGATTGCACAATTACAAAATGGATATTTTATCAATGAAAGAAGCAATCTGCATAAAATTAAGTTATATGTGTAAGGATCAAAGTAAGATTATACTAACAAGATATGAGAGAAGAACTGATATATAGTATAACAAGATATGAGAGAAGAACTGATATATATTTTTCGAGGCAAGTATAAAAATATATCTAAATTATTTTTTTTATTTTATATTTAAATTATTAAAAGTGTAATTTTCATATGTAAATTAACACTTTTTAGTTTGAAAAACACACTCAACGGTGTTCATAATGCACTCTCTTTTTTATTTAAGAAACCCTTGACACATAGCATTCAACATAGATAAAATATTTTACCAAGATAAAAATTAAATAATTAAATATTAATATTAATTAAAAATTAAAATACTAATATCGATATTAAAAATTAAATTATTTTTCTTACTCCACNTTTTTCTCATTTGTCATAGATATGCACATACATATATTTTTTTAAAAAAATTCTGCTTATGTATCGAATATAATATAAATAATTGAAAAATTAAAAAAAATCTTGTGACGACAAGTAAAAATATTTTCGATATGTATATCTATACACTGGAAAAAAATTGAATAAAGAAGTAGGATGATAGAATTATCTTTTAAGAAAATAAAATAATATCTAAATTAGTATTTGAGGAGGGGGAGAAAAAAAATAAAAAAATGAAATACTTTTATAAAAGAAATTTGAATAAAATTAAAAAATTCTAAAAATGACCCGGGGGGTGGTGAGAGGTGTGAGGAAGTGGTGGCATGAGGTAAGAAATATTTTATATTTTATTAAAGATTATACTAGTTTTAAAGTTTTGAATTTTAAGTAAACTAATAATTTATTTATTTATTGTTAAGATTGAATATTTTGTAAATGTGAAGTGTGATGTAAAAAAATTTTAAAATAAAAAAGAGAGAGAAAATGATATAAAAGAGAAATGTGTGTTCGTCAAACTAAAAAGTGATAATTTAGGTATGGAACTCAAACTTTTCAATAGTTTAGATAATTCAAAAAATAAATATAATTTAGATATGTTTTTGACACTTATCTCTATATTTTATGAGTGAACTATTTTATTTTTGTTATTAATTATTCAAACGTGAATTATATAAGATTTATAAATAAAATTTATAAGCTTGAAATCTTTGAAAAGATAAGACTATAAATTACATAATAATCAAACAAAATCTTTTAAATATTATGGTCATAATAAAAAGGTTATAGTTCTTTGCGATGATTCGATTGATTTGGACGGTAAATAGGTGATTATTCACACAAACTAATCGTGATAAATTTTCTTCTTTATTATTTTTTAAATTAAATCTGTTATATAAATTTTATCTATTACAATTTACATCTCCTGTATAAGTGATAACACAAAAAATATTTCACAATGCACGAGAAATATTCACCTAAAAAATTAAAATTGTAATAGAGATTATTATAATTGCGGGCTATATACCAGGGTTAAAAAGAAAAAATAGCTACGCTATTCTTTGTTAGCTACGTGTTTGAATGTTAAATAAATGATAATTAATGTGTATTTGGAAGTTAAAAATCTCCTTCTCACTTATCCACTCGTTAAATTAAAATAAAATATCTGAAAGAAGAAAAAAAGAAACAGGAAAAAGGCTTTAGCAATTGACAAGTAGATATAGTATGAAAAATAAATGTAGAGATAAATATCTAATATTTTCTACATCACATTTGTTCCTATCTAGACTAGACTCGAGTTGATACTCCATGTCAAAAAGTACACTTTGTTACCAATCAAAGGAGATCTATTACATTCTAGAAAATTGTGTAATAATATTAATTTAATCATCATAGAAAACACGTGTCAAATTTTGTAAGAAACTTTACAACATAGGTGTCTTTCTAGATGGATGCCCAACCATAAAGCTTACTAAGTATCTCATCACTTCATAAAGTCTCATGCCCTCTACCTACATTTAATTTATTAATTTTAACGGTAGAAAAATAATTGAGTGAATATAAGCAGAGTCATGGTGAGGAATTATATATATATATATATATATATATTCATTTATTAATTGAAGAGGTTAATAATTGCCTAAAAAGTGTATAAAATTAACGAACAATTTTTATTTTTTTTTGTAATATTCCACTTTTTGATTTTCTAAAAAGTCATCTTTTGCTTTAGCTTTAAAAAATAGGACTTGTCTTGTTTCACGGTAGTAACTAGCTGACAAATGGTCAATTTCCATAAGTTATTCATGCTTATCACAAAAAAAATAAAAATAAAATAAAACTTAGTTTAATTTATATGTATAGATTAAATAAAAATAAAAATCAATTAGGCGATTACGTAGTTGCGAACGTACTAAGTCGATGTTGCCAAGTAATTTGATTATAGTGATAATAATCCACTACTCTTTCTTAATTTGACCATAGAATAAGTCAAATTAAAAAAAGCTGAGTCATAAGCTTAAATCCTTTTACCATAATTATACAGTGTATTTCTTCTTACACTTAACTTGACCGACTCCGATACAAGTCATGTCTAAACGTGTCAATTCCTGTTAATATTTTCTTCCTTAACCCAATTGAATTAGGAATTAAAAACTATATATTATACGCTTATACTAACCTGTACAACTTGTTCACCGCCACTCCATACGCAACTTCCAACTCTCCAAACCCTAACCCCTTATATATATCACACACTTCTCTTTCAGTCCTAATTCACTCAACTTTCATCTCAATTTTACTCTCTCTCTATCTTTGTACTTTTATTCTCGATGTCGATTGAAGCTTTGAAGTCACCCACGGCGGCGGAGCTACCACCGCTTGAAGAGATTGATGATGATTCACATAATTTGGATTCGTGGGCTAAAGGTAAACGATCGAAACGACCACGTATTGAAAATCCACCAACTAGAGATCAGTATTTAGCGCTCTGTTTGCTTATGCTCGCTAACGATGACGGTACTGGATTCGGGAAAGGAAAAGGAAACGGAACCGGTTCGATTGGTGTTGAACAACAGGAGAAAAAACCGGACGAGTTGAAGCCGGTTTTTATTAAAGAGAAAACAGAGCAATTACTGAAGCCGGTTGTTGTTAAAGAAAAAACAGAGCAATTATTCAAGTGTAGCGAGTGTCCTAAAGTTTTTACTTCTTATCAAGCACTTGGTGGGCATAAAGCAAGTCACCGTAAAATTAACGTTCCCGCCACCGGAGACGATGATAGCAATCCGTCGACGTCTACTTCCACTAGCGGCGGCGGCGGCGTTAATATCTCTGCTCTGAATCCAAGTGGCCGTTCTCACGTGTGCTCTATATGTCAAAAGGCTTTTCCAACTGGACAAGCTTTGGGTGGACACAAACGCCGCCACTACGAAGGTAAACTCGGTGGTAACAATCGTTATATCGGCGGTGGCGGAGAAGGCGGAGGCGTTCATAGTGGAAGCGTTGTGACTACATCAGACGGCGGAAGCGGCAACGGCGGCGGCGGCGGCGCGTCGACTCCGATTGCGCGTGACTTTGACCTAAACATGCCTGCCTCGCCGGGATGGCAATTGGATCTGACAATTGACTGTGGAGGTAGAACTCAACATCCGATTGAACAAGAAGTGGAAAGTCCAATGCCTGCTAAGAAGCCGCGTTTATTTTTCGATTGAAAATTTGATGATTGAATTCTGTTTTAAGTCAAATTAGTTAATTGGTTTTTCATGTGATATTATTTTAATATATACATTTTAGGAAAAAAAAGTAAAACATTGATAAGTACTACTTTTTTTTATTATTATTATGTATAGAAACAAACAGTAGGTTATTCATTGGTTTTACATTTTCTATTGTTCAATACAATATTCTTTTTTATTTACTCATGAATTTGTTATTTATTTCAGTCAGTCAATCATTGAATTGGTTAATACTAGGTGGAAACTTAAAGGACGGTGGATAAGGGTATAATAGTGCATGCCATAGCACGATCTGCAGAATGTTGTTACTTGGGCGGTGAACAAAAACATATCAATAAAAAAACAATTGTTTAATTCCACGCTCAATTCATAACATCATGAATGATGATGCAAATCAGAATTAGTCGAGATTTTAAAATGATATATTAGTTTGTTATAGCTCAACAAAATAAAAAAAATTGTAGATAGGAACAAAAACATGAATTGAGTGAGATGAGGGATGATGGATGGTTTAGTTTATGTAGTGTGAAATGAAATATGTGTGCGTGATTAACAAGGCAACGTGTAGAGTACGTGCATTGTGAATGAGGCTTTATTCTTGAGCAAGCACCACATAACGCGGCTTGGAATCCTCTTTAATTATTTTATTTTTTTTATTTAAAAGAACAAGTCACCCCTATGATATGTGATTAGAATATTAAAGTAAAGAATGATTATGATGGAATTGTGAAGGAAGCTAAGTGTTTAGTTGTTTTGAGTTGTCAATATTATTCTAAACCTTACTGTCACTCACAAGAATTTGTATAGTATAGGGTGTTTGTTTTGCCAGATACGTAAGACTCGTGATGCTTGCTTTGGCTGTACATTAAGTCATCTCAGAAGGTGTCTTTTGCTTACAGCCTCCACAGATATGCATCTATATATTTGTTGGCGGTGGATTCATGCTAAAGCATGCACTCATATAAGCCACAATTGTACCATCACACTGTTTTATTTATTTATTTAAACCTCCATAGATGTTTATATTAAGCTAATACTTCTGAATATAATATAGTTGATAATATTTAATATGATGAAATCATAAACACACAAGTGTTTTCCTGATGAGATCCAACATTAATGTCTTGCTCTTTACTTTCATTTGTTACTATGGATAGAAATTTCATGAAGGGTGTTTAGAAATTACACAACATAATAAAAATGACATAGTCAGAAATTTCATGAAGGGGGTTCAGAGATTACACAAATATATTTTCTTTTTTTGGACAAATGTGTATTGAAATTTTTAAATAAACTAGTCTTAGCTCTTTTAAGGTGCTTAAAATTACTGGGCTACAACACATTCTTGTGTGTTCGGAATATGTTATTTACCTATTTCGTTTATTATTTTACTTGTATATACAATATAAATTTTCGACAAAGGTATCTTATTGGACACCTCGACAAGAGTGTAGCTCCATCCCTTGTAACCAGGGAATTGAGTGATTCCTTCTTTCTTTCTACTAATTACGGTGTGTTTAGGTGTTTCTTTTGCACCCATATTCAAGATTAGGAGGTGGTTTACAAAGTTTATACGAAAGTTAAATGAATTTATGAGGATTTAATTTGTTGCTTATTTACATATTTGATCAACATTAAAGTCGTTTATTGATCAAGTTTGTATAAGTCGAAAAATCAGTCCATCGGCGGATTTTATTAAATAATAAGTTAGCAGGTCATTAACTTATTCAAACATTAATTGAATTGGATCAAAATGTGTTAAATATTGATGAGTTATACTCAGCCTACTCAATTTTTACAAAATTTTAATATCTTTCATCATCTCTTAAATACTTTTTCGCTAATAATTTTTTTTAATTTCATTATTAGTTGACCCATATTAATTTGACATCACTTATAAAATATACTTTATGAATCAGATATATATATATTTGTAATAGCTTCTTCTAGTAGCTTTTACAGCTCATAACAAGGTGATATACAATCACTCTAGTACATAGTATATAGTCCTATTGCACATACATATATTGTTCTAACAACTTTGCATTTATCACTTAACCCAAGTGTCATAGATACTTAGCAAGTAAGAAGAAGTGTTCAAATTGGATTGTAAGTTAAATAATAAATTTACACTTGTTTTAAAAGCATCATCTCTTGATATATCAACTTCAATCGTGCCTAATCATATTAATTTTGTGAAAAAGTTTAAACTTTATACACTTACCTTTATGTAACAAAAATGGTACTCTAATTAATTATAATGCTAGATAAGACATATCATTGTCTTTATACTGTATTATGTATTTAGCTTAAATTCATTAACTATTAAATTAGAGTTGTTTGTTAAACATTAACAGCTCTGATAAGACTATACATAGAGTTCATTAAGGAACGTATGGACTAATTTATTAATTAGCATATGGTTAGGCTTCCTTTAGTTGACCTCAAATTTGTGTAGTTCCAATCCAGATTAATCTATTGTGGAGGCAGGAAAAATAATGTAATATATCTGAAATTTTTTGTTGGTTTAATTGTGATTTTTTTAATTATTATTAAAAGAAAACATTAATTTGAACAACAATTTTGAGAAAAGGTTATATGGCTGTATTAATTCCTGAAATATGTTATTGGACCTTATGGACTACTTTTCGCTTAGATAAATTAGAACTAAGAAAATGACTGTTCGATACGTTAAAGCTTTGTTATGCATATAATTTTAAAGAAGGGCTTAATCACCAGAAATTATTATACACAATTTTACTACGCATTAGAAAAAAGTTTCGATTACTTTTCAAAATATCTTTTGAAACTAGATCTATAATACTTAAATTAAATATGAAACCGAATTAATGCTCCTTTTTCGATAGATAAATGAGAAATTTGTCTCTAATCCAAATACGATTTGTTTTGATTGTAAAAAAAAACCCAAAAATGGATTAGGTGAATCAGCTAAATTTAGAAAGCCTAATGAGTTAGGTTACTTGCCAAAAGTTGCATTATAAGACGCACCCATTCTACAAATAAATCCAATTATTTTCCTTAATCAATTATAAAACTCTACTCTTTTAGGTTAATTTTTTTTTTCCATTATATTAAAATTATAATTTTTTTACGCTATATCTTATTATTAACTATGATCATTTTTCGATTCGTTTTATAAATATTAAATTTTGATGTTTCAAATTTATTACTTTTTTATTGTTTGTTAATATTATATCAGATTAATAGTGGACAAATTAAAATTGGCGAATGGAGTAGTATCATGCATGCCACTTGTTAATTGGTGTTATGCTGGCAGTTGGTGTTTTTTCAACTCTATCTTCTGTCCATTAATAATAATAAAGTTTCTAGTTTTTTTCTTAGTGATCACCAAGAAATTAAAATATTTAGGGAAACACTGAAACCACAATGCTGACTTCTTAAATAGTAACAATTTTGCCTAAATATTATTGAAAATTCAATTAGGCGTGACGAAATCAGCCTCTCTCTATATATATGTGAATTTTTAACCAAATTAAGCCATTATATAAAACAATTTACCAAAGTAATATATTTTTCTAAAATTTTACAAAACTAGCATAAACGTATTTCACGGTAACGTTTTAGGGTATATAAAAACTAACAGCATTAGGTTGATATACGTTACTGTAAGTAACGTTTTACTCCTAAAACGTTATTTTCAGTAACGTTTTACTCCTAAAACGTTACTGTGAGTAACGTTTTAGGAGTAAAACATTACTGTGAGTAACATATATCAATCTGACGCCATCAACTTTTAAAAAATAAAATATATCCTAAAACGTTACTGTGGAATACGTTTATACTAGTTTTGTAAAATTTTAGAAAAACACATTATTTTGGTGAATGGCTTTGTATAATGGCTTAGTTTGGTTAAAACCTCTATAAAATAATTCTAGGCCCGATCACAAACTAAATTATTTTTTTTAATTTATTTTATTCTCAAAATTAATTTTCTTTTTTTTTATGAAAGATTGCGATTTTTAGGAAAAATTGTTATTTTTACGAAAAATTGTGATTTTTATAAAACGTTGCGACTTATACGAAAAATTGCGATTTTTAATAAAAGTTGTGACTTTACCAAAAGATTGTGACCTTTTTAAAGGGTTATAACTTTTTCAAAGAGTTGTGAAATTCTCAATAAGGCACAATAAACATTTGTTCACACTATCCTTTGTTGTCTATAAAAAAAAAAGAAATTTTCTCTCATTATAAAACAACAACAAAATCTGAACTTCTTCTTCTTCTGGAAAATTAAATTTTTGTTTTCTTTTTGATATGTTTTGTTCATTACAAATTCATCTAAGAGTTAATAATTTTTCATGCTCATATTTTTTGGCTTTTATTTTTTAAGTTATCTACTTTACTAAATTTTATCAGTGAGTACTATGCATACTTTAAGTATTAAAAGTTGATTGAAGTGTTTGTATATAATTTCACTTTGACAAAGTTCATTCTTTTAATGATTTTCTTTTTTTTCTTCTCATTTGGCTCTTTCAAATATTTTTGGTGTGAGTTGACTATTTTTAACAAGCTTAATTTGAAAAATATGAAAAAATAAAAAAATTACTACAAATAAAAGTAATGTTTGAAGCTAAAATATATATGGCTATTAACATAGATTTGTTGGCCTTCATGTCCCAAGTCATTGTTGATCATTTGAGTTATTTAGGTTCGATCCATTTTTAATTCTTTTCATGTTCAAAAATATTTCTTTAAAATGAGTTTAGAATCCATCATTTTGATCTACTTGTACTTTCATAAAACAATAATTATACGTACATATTTCTGAAAAGGTCATAAACTTGCATTGATGAAGCATTTAGAAGGGCCTTCAGAGAAGCAGTTTAATAAAGAATGTATTTCTAAAGGTCAAAAATATTATTTTGCTATAGTTTTAAATTTATTTTTCTCCTTCTATAAATTTTGTTAGAGTGACAAAGTAACAATAACGAAAAGTGTTGAAGGTTAGATCTCAAACAAGTAGATTTTCTCTAAAAAAAAATTATTTATGTTGTTTTGGTGTACATTGTTTAACGGTTTTCTAACCATAAAATTATCAGATTATATATTTTTCATGTTAAAATTTTTAGAAAAAGTGATGTTTCATCGCTACATAAAAATGTCACTCAATTTTACAAGGCAATTATATTAGCAAACATATATTATGATAAATTATGTAAAACATAATAATAATTAATCATTCATTATATATTTACAATTCTTGAGGTATGTGATGATGTCAAATCATTAAATTTTTGTTGAAATATTCTTAAAACCTACTAAAATTTCTTTTTTTCTTCTTTCTTATAATAGTCGATTATTGAAAAGGTTGTTCAAAAGCTTTAGAAAAATTATTTATGTCCGCGCGAATCGCAGGTAAATTACCTAGTATATATATATATATATANATCCACTTATTAACTTAAGTCATTTAGTTCAATCCGTTTATTTAACACACCAACTACAATTGTTTGAGGATCATGATAGATGATTCGATTTCAATATAGATGATTCGATTTTATTTCATTGGATATTCGTGCATAATTGCTTATTCCTCCTCCTCGAAATTGATATTTTTCCTTCATCGACCAATAATTGCATGATAAATAATTATCAAAGTTTAATAACATTGTATTAATTTAACTCGTTTAAGTGAAAATTCAGCGACTAACATAGAAATATTACTACAAAAAGTATAATTTTTTCTCATATTAAAAGATAAATATCTCAAAATATTAGCTCAGACAATTTATTTTGATGGAAAAAAATGAAATATGACACGTATTATTTAAGATGGAAAGAGTCATATTTTTCTTTTTGTCAACTAATTTGTGGAAAAGTAAATATAATATGCCATTAAGGCTAATGTATATCAATACGAGCTCATGGGAAGACGTCAATAGTAGAAAGCAAGTGAATAACTACTACGAATACTATATACAATATTATACATAAATTGTTGAATGTTGCAAAAAAATGTGCAAAAATACAGAAAATGGAGAGGCTGCTAAGGCACTATGGAGTTGAAGATCAATATGAAAAATTCAACTTACTCTAACCTCCATTTGGTTTCAAATAGGAAGTGTTTGACTTGACCAACTTTATTATAATGTTCTACAAAGTCTACCAATTAAAACACGATTTCCTATTTAGTGAAATTATTTTGAAAATATTATTATTATTATTATTTAATTTATTCTTTGTTTATCATATATATATATATATGTGTGTGTGTGATGGCTAATGACTAAATAATAATGTAGAAGCATGGTCAAATCAATGACTTGACTGAAGTTTTGCTTATGTCCTTCATTGTCTTCTCGTAAAGGGGTGGAAGGAGAGGCATTTTCAATCGTTGATTATTATTCGATTAATGAAATTAGGGAGCGCAAATTTAAATTATTTTTTAATATATTTACGTATTCTTTACCTTCTTCTAATAAATATTCTAAATTATCATAGATTTGAATATTAATAATTTTTATGATTAGCTTTTTATTATTTACATTTTATATATTAATAGAAAATATATATAACGACGATGTGAAGAAATTGCTAAATGCTTTAACAACCAAATGAGGAAAAAGTGACAATTGGTTACCAAAAAAAGCTGCGTGTTAGACATAATAAAATAAAAAATAAAAAGAATGATACAGGAAAAGAAATTTATTTAAATAGTACGAAATAGCAAATTATTAATTAGAATTAAATATTATCATAATTTCATGTAATTTTAATCCGTAATAAACACTTTGTCATTCGCCTCTCTCCCCAAACTTCTCGCTCGCCACCTCTTCATTTCTCGCCTCTTTCACTTTGTACAAATACAAATATATAAATTATGTTTATATTTGTATAAAGCGAGAGAAAATGTACATATACATTTGTGTTTGTATAAAGCGAAAGAAAATTGTGTATACACAAATAAAAATATATATATTTTTATCTTGTACACTTATAATTATATAAATAAAGATCTTCCTCTGCTCGTTATCTTTTGTCTTTTCTAGGTATATACAAACAAAGATTATATAAACTACAATGTATAATTTGTGTTGTATAAAGCGAGAGAATAATTTGATATAAAAATGTTTTATCATACATATACATATTAGCTGCATATATACAATTATCTAATTGATATATATATACTATTATCGCTTTTACATAAACTAGAACCGTATCAGCGATTTATACAAATTTAATGCTCATGTCAGCGATTTTATACAATTTGATGTTTCATGACAAATATAAAATTTGTTATATGAAATGCAATTATGCAACTATACTTTTATCATACAAATATAGCTTTTATGTTTGCTAAATTTAAAACTTAATAACATATTGGACAGCAAACAACATTCTGATAGGTCCTCAACTCCAACTATATATATTGTTTTTTTAATCATTATAATTTTTTTAAGAAAACATGGTGAAATGCTTTAACATAAAACATAATCTGTTCTTTTCGTCCCTACTTTTCCCTCCATTTCAATTTATGTATCAATTTTCAAATTTTAAGATTTAAAATTTTTTTTTTATCAAATAGTTTCATATATATTCAAAATATCTCAATCAATGTGATTTATAGGACTTTTTTTTTTGTAGTTCCCAAACATGTAAATTTTATTGCAAAAAGGTTGAAGATTCCGCATGTAACTTTACGGTCAATAAAATTACTATTTGACTCTCAAAATACAAACTGAATCACATAAATTGAAACAACGGACGTATCATTGTTTCCCATTATTGGACATTTGAAAGCAAAACTTCTCTCGTGTTGTAGTTAATTAGCCCAGTAGCATGCTTGGCCCAATAAATTAGAAATGGGCCAATGACCCAGTAAATTCTGGATCGCTAAGCTGAGTAGAGTTAACGTACATTAGCCACATTTAGACCTGCTCTTTAAAAGAGTAACCATTTTCATAAAATATCAAAATTTACGAGTAAAAGAACTCCAAATTTTATTTATGAAATTTAAAACTCAACGAAAATTATTAGTTTCAGTTATAAGAGTTGAGAAGTGCTATTATTTTGTGAATTCTCTCTGTGGATTGTTTTGTTATGAAAAGATAGATCCATGATTGATGGAGAATTCAACATAAAAAACTCATATCGGACTGGCTATAAATGTTATGATTTGAAAAACTAATAATTTGACGTTTAGTTTCAAAACAGGATTTTAGAAAATTGTATCAAGCATAAGAATCTTTTTATTGCGCTGGCTACAAATGTGAAAATTCCAAGAATTACTAATTTGATGCTCGTCTTCAAAACACAATTATAAAAATTGTTTCAATTTTTGTATAAACTTTTTTAAATATATAATTTCTAATGAAATTTGGTTTCAAAAATAACACGCTATCATAGATATTAAATTAAATTAAAACCGTAACTGATACTCTTCCTCCGTCCATGCTTATCGGTTCCACTGGTAGCAACAGTTAATAGCAGAGCTACCCATATTTTATCGTACAAGTCAATAAATCGGCTCTCTTTCATAAATTAAAAATGATATAATTTCTACTTTATAATCTCAAAAAATAGCCAGTTTACTTTTTTTAGGTTAATCATTTTTGTGGTACCAAGTTCAATAATTGCACAACTATGCACTCTATGATTTTTGCTTTTTAAAGAAAATATTAGGATGTACCTTTGATTGAAAACAAACCAAGGAGAGAGAGAAAAACACACACACACAACATTAATTTAGCAAGAGTATACATAAAAAAAAAATTGTTCTTTTTTACTAGCTATGATATATCAAATTTTGAATTGTAATTGTTTAATTTCAATTGGTATTTAATTCTTTGTACTAGCCATAATATGTCAAATGAAAAATATCTTTTAAAAATATTTCAACAAGTCAATATCTAATTGATTTGTATATTAGCCGAATGTTAAAATGAATTGAATTAAGCGAATCAAAAATTAAAAAGTGGATCATTAACCCCGTTCAAATCTAAACAGATCAAGCGAGTCATAATTTTATGAATTGATTTTGACTCCTCTAATTGCAAACTATTTATTCAAGTTATTAAATGTTGGGTTTGTCACTGAAGTTTTGTGAACTGCCTTATTTGAAAGTTTAATTTATTAGTCAAAATAATCAAACTTGGATTTGTTTCATACTAAGCAAGGTAGATTTTGTATTATTTTAATTGATTACAATGTACTGAAAATCAGGCCCCTACCTACCATGATAAATTATGCAAAGCTTTTGTACAACAATTCTTATTAGGAGTTCAAAATTAATTAAGAGGAGTTACTGGTTGTAGGTTCTAATTTAGAACTGACAAGTAGAAAGAGGCTATTATTTTTGTAGACATCAGAATTAATTGATCTGATTTTTTTTCTGAAATAATATTTCTGCAGTTACACTCAATATTTAATGCTAAAGCTGGACCTATATTAACTCTAAAATCAACCTCCTTGTCAACGCCAGCCTGTTTCTTCTCTTGCATTTATTTCCTATCCCCGTCTTATACTCCATTCTCATAGTATCGAAAAACTCTTTTCGCGAGAAAATTTGGTCAGAATTTACAAGAAGGATAGTTTATTACTTTTTTCGTTTGAAATTGTTTGTCATTTTATGCTTATCGAAAGTTAATTTGATTAATTTTTAAATGTAAATTATATTACATTAATTCGATATTTTAAACAAAAAAATTAGATATTCTAAAACTACATAAAAATTACTATAAATTACAATTTTTTGCATATTAATATGATGAAAAACTATATCTTAAAATGTTAGTCAAAATTTTTATAGTTTGACTCTAAAAATAGAAACCATGACAAACAATACCGGACGGAGGGAGTAGTGTTGTTTTTATTTTTGAAATATTTTCTTTTTTATTAAAAATAAAAAGAAATCAGTTTTACTTTTGAAATATTTTCTTTTTTATTAAAAATAAAAAAAATCAGTTTATCTTTAAAATAAAAAATATTACAAATATTTTAAAATTTTGATCAAATTTCTAGTATTTAATATTTGATTTGAAGTTTGATAAATTAAATTTGTATCATAAAATCTGGTTCAAAGGAACCTCATGATTCAAATCAAAAGTTAATTTCATTTTTATAGTTTAAACTCAAAATTATTGATTAAGGATAAAAAATAATCAACATTCAATCTGTTTATTATATATAATGTAATCTTAAAATTTGATAAATTTAGATTTGCATCAGAAAATCTCACTTTAAGAATTAAATAATTTACTTCCAATAAAATAAATTTATTTTTAAAATTTAATCTCAAAATATTATATTAAAAATAAAAAAAATACATATCAATCACTTTTAGGATAACGTTGGATGATATTCACATTTACCACTTAGCCTACAAAACAAATTTTATGACGGTTGATCATATTTTTTTATATATTATGTGCTTATGAAGTCTGTTCTTATTGAATGATCTAAAATATCAACTAATTATTTGAAAGATGATCAAGACAATATGGAAAATGATACAATCGCTCTATTTAATATTGTCTTAGATACGTATACGAAAGGCTTAAACTTGAGATGTAATAAAGGAAAACTTATGTAGAATAATAAATATTTAGCTTATATTAGGTATTATAGCTATCATTTAATAAAATTATAATTCACTATTACAGTTTTTAAATTTTTGTTATTCGCCTAATTTATATAATTCGATTCTTGATCATATAAATTAAAATTTTCGTGTATACTTACTTTATTTATTTATATACGACTTATGAAAATATCACTTTGTTTGTATATTTGCAAATGAAATATGCAAATGTAGTTCGAAAAATTCTAAATGCATATACTTACTCTATCTATTTGTATATTCGCAAGCGAAATATACAAACCGATAAATATATACAGATCACAGTCTTCATGGCAAATGAAACTATAGTTATAAAGCAAATTTATCAAAATTATAACTATAGATTCTTATTATATTTATGTTCGTTATTTTCAAAAATTTCTTTATAAATGATGGTACCGGTACGATTAGTAAGTGAAGACGACACTCTATTAATTTAATTTGTGTTGATATTTTTCTTTGTATAGGTAATAAATAATAAAGAAAACTTAAAATATCTTAATTCAAATCATCCTACTTGATTCTGTAGCACAAGAATATGGACAATTAGAACCAGAATGTTCCCAATTGGAATTTACTACCTTTTTGTGGATACAGCTTTTTTCCATATATTTTTTTTTCTACCAATAAAAGTAAAAGAATGAATAGAAAAACATCAAAGGAAATAAATTGTGGATTAGTGGTCCAGGATCTATATATAAAAAATAGACTATCTGTGAGTTTGACAAATGGCAATATATGAATATACTCTTAATCATGTGATTAAGAGAGTAATTAGCAAGGTGCCATGAGTATAACCAGATGGTACTAATCATAATTATAATTAACAGAGAAGAATCAAATCCATATTAATTAAAATTGTGGCTAATTAAGCACACACATCAAGTGTTTTAGTACAAAAGAAGCCATAAATCTACGTAGAATCTGCCATTTTGGTGGTGGGGATGTGGCCATGTGCTAATTGAGTTATTACGATGAAATTTTTTAAATAAACAAGTTAAATAATCGATTAAATAATTAATTGCAATTTTGCACTCAGCCATGACGAATTAATTAATGTCAATGATTATTGATCTTGAATCTTAGGAAGATAATTAGTAAATCCTCCTTATGAAGATATTATAAAAAGTTTAGGCACAGAGAATCCTTCTTGTCTCGATGTCGCACCATTGTCCCCCACCCCACCCCACTCGTAAATTCGAAAAATATACGACATCAAATTTAACGTGAAAAAAAATCTTTCAAAATCAAAAGTAACAATTATAGAAGCATCAAAATTCAAATTACTTCGTTATAACAAAATAAGAGAATTATAAATACTCTCTCAAATAGCTACACAACAATTTGACGAACACGAATAACTCAATTGTTATTCAAAACCTGAAATTAGATCCTACTAACCATCAAATTTTCATCCCAAACGCTACGATACAATGAATATATTTACACAAATCATATTATTTAAATACGATTATATGTAATTATATCTCTATATTTAATAGTAGTGTTGATCTATATTTCAACAAGGATAATTGTTAAATAATTAACCTGCTATAATAAAATAAATCATATTATTATTAGTATAAATAAAAAAATATATACTACGTGGACTCGTGGATTCCATGCAAGTTGGGAAGATGATAATTAAGCATGTGATGGGTCAAAGTAAATCAAACACAAAGGGACCCTCCAAGCAAGTGATATATTATTCCCCTATAAAGAATATTTTAAGATTAATCAAACATATATTTTTTTTAATTCGTAAAAGTATTGACGAAAAAATCGTTGACTATCTTGGGGGTCAAATACCATTTAAAATACATGGTGGTTTGTTATTATAAATTAAAATTTTATTTCCAGAATGATCTAGACAACTTTTTTTTAAAAAAAACTTACGATATTTCTTTTACATTTTGCAAAAGAATTCGCGGAGAGATAAATAATAACCTAGTCAAATAATAATTTTAATGAGTTAAACTTTTTTAAAATGAGTGACAATATGTATGCGTGTGACAAAATATAGTTAATCCCAATTACGAAGCTATCTTGTACGAATTCGATAATTAAAAAAGTTCTCTAACAAACACGATAATTAAAAAAAGTTTTTGACTTCATTACTGATACAAACGACAGAAGGAATATTATTAGAGGGGATTGCACTCTTCAAGTTCCCACAAATGTGCCGTTGTAGACAAGTGTTTACTTGAAGTGTGGGTCAGTTTTTTTTTTCTTCATAGACTTTCAAAAGTGTAATTATAGTTGAAGATGTGTGTGTCATTAGATACAAAGACCTAGTCAAGTGCTATTGATTAGGGTATTGAAGAAAAGCCAGAGATTTTGGTGCCTTATAACCTGGAGGAACACAAATAATAATATTTACGTAACAAATAGTAATTCTATTGCTCAAAATTGCTTATACATTCTTGATGGCTCCGGTGATTGGAGAGCAGTGATCCACATGAATAATTCGGGATTGATTTTCTCCCAATATCTTCTGAGTAAAATATGTTACATAGATTTACTCAATGCAATTTATATTTTTTGTATTGTTTACAGACTTATCACAAAAATTATAGTGACAAAAAATATCACGGTGTTTTCAAAAATATAAAACTAAAAAGATTGTACATATGTACATTAAAGTTAGCTAGTAGTATTTCTCTGATTTTATTTTACTCATTCTTATAATAAAAAATTGATATTTTATTTTTTATTCATTTAAATTAATAAAGAGAGTTTTTTTTTCTCACACTAAATTAACATACTTTTAATTAAATTTATTTATTGAATGTATCAATCAGATTAATAAAAAGTAATATGAATTGGAAGATATTTTCATTAGGCACCTGTAATGTAGGGTGTTTAATTAGTCAAATGTCGTTTTTAGCATTGATTAGAAAATTTGATTACGTTTATATTCAATATTATTCATAATAGTCAATATGCAAGTGTTTTGTATTTATGATAGTGGAATTAGCCTCTTATTATTCTAGAAAAACATGCTGAGCAAGATTTTCTACTAGTTGATTTGACCATATTATAGGATTCACACCAGTATAGTATATACATAAAATAAAATGACCTCAGTTTTTCACTATATATATATATATATTTATACAGTGCTGAAGTAGAACTTTAATCTTATGAATTTTAAATTTTATAATATTAATTTTAAGTGCTGATAATAAGATTCTAAACTTAATATTTATAAATATATTTGATAAACTTTTTAATATATTATTTGAGCAAAAAATTATATTTTTTGAGTAAAAACTTAATATTATTGAGTTTTGCTGAATTCGTCTTAGGCTTTTAGCTCTACCCCTGTATTTATATATGGTAAAAATTTTGCGATGAGTAGTGTCAATCGAAGAATATAAGCATTTGACGTATATTGAATCTGAAGTAAAAATATATATATCAACAAATATTATGAATAGAAGGAAATAAGATCAGAAATATTGGCGAAGGCGAACAACTTGACTATAGTATAAATCATATGTTTTCATGAGCAGTAAGCAACAGATCTCCTCTTATTTTGAGAAAGAGAACAGCCTGATTCGACATTGTTATTTACTCTAATCCGGTATGATAGGCAAAAATTTTGCACCATTAAATAGTAGTTGTATATATTGATTAGATTACTAAAATCTAAAGTTTAACTAATTAGTACAACCTACTAGTAATTAGTAGGCAAGTATTATCATATATATTACTACCAAAAAATAAAGTAGTATGATTTCAAAGACAGGTCTTGATAGATGTTTCATTTCATCTAGTATGTACAGTGGAGGGATGGGAGATGTGATCCATGAAGATTTTATACAAGTACAAACACAATGATTATAAACAAGAAAAAGTTAAAAGATTTTTTTAAAGAATTATTGATTGGATTGACAAGTCATTTTTGAGGTACAAAGGAGTGGTTCCTAGTTCATTACTAGTAATAATAATGGGGTCAATTTTGATATAGACTTTGAGGTAAACACCATATAAGAAATTTATGAAATATGGTGTAGTAATAATCCTAATATTATTAATTCTTGTGTCAATTATATATATTGAGATTATTTGCGTGTATTGTTTGATTTAGTGTATTAAAAATAGTATATATTTTATAATATTAAAAAATATTTATTTGTAAAAATATGATAGAAAGAATATAATTTTTTTTAGAAATAATTGTATCTTTAATCATGCTAATACATGAATTAAAATCATTTGCATTACTAATAGTCTAATACTACTACTTATTTGTTTGCAAAAACCCTCTACAAATATCGTGGCTTTGATCAAGCTAATGTATGCGTTAAAACTACTTGCATTATTTTATTTTTTTTCATTTTATTCGATGTCTGAAGCAAGCTAAGCATTCGAGCTTCGATTAAATTCAGATCGCACACTGCATGATCCATTCGAGGAGGACTCTTCCAATACGATTTTCTTCAAACACGAAATTTGAACTCGAGACTTCTGACTAATAGTGACATAATTCAACTATTGTACCACAGCCCATGTTGGTCACTTACATTATTACTGTCATAAAAATGGTGTATTGAACAAAATATCAATAATGTTCAAAGTTAATGCACGCGTTTTTCTTTTAATGCATTCTACATTTAACATGCTCGTTTGACTTGTTTGATACGCGAATTAAGATGAAATAATCTAGAATTAAATTTATATTGTGTTGTGATTATTATTTCTTTTGATTAATGGTAAAATAATTCAATTACTGCACCACAATTTATATTTATCATTTACATTATTACCGTCATTAAAAATATGTATTAAACAAAATATTAGTAATATATAAAGTTAATGCACGCGTTTCTCCTTTAATGCATTCTACATTCAACATACTCGTATGACTTGTTTGATACGCGAATTAAGATGGAATAATCTAGAATGAAATTTATATTGTGTTTTGATCACTATTTCTTATAAATGGTCGAAATAATTCAACTACACACCACAACCATGTTGATCACTTACATTATTACCGTCATTAAAAATATGTATTAAACAAAATATTAGTAATATATAAAGTTAATGCACGCGTTTTTCTTTTGATCCGTTTTACATTCAACATACTCATTTGACTTGTTTGATACGTGAATTAAGATGGAATAATCTAGAATTAAATTTATATTACGTTTTTCTTATTATTCCACTATCAATTAAATAAAATATAAATTTTATCTCAGTTCTATTATCTTAATATCATTTCACCTTAATTTTTTCAAACTAAATATTAATTAGTTTAGAAATTATAATGTCAAAATTATGATTCTAGAATAATTTAGTCATAAAACCAATCACTTTAAAGAGGAGAAAAACAGAGAAGGGAGGGAGCAAGAAAGCAGAGTGTCAGTATGGCGTGCATATCATAGCAAATTGGGTGTCTTCATCACTACAACCTTCTCAATCTTTTAGTACTGAAATAAATAATAGTTTTCCCACTTTGCCCTGAAAATTACAGAGTGAAAAAGAAAAGAATAGGAAAAAGGCTTAAAAAAACATAAAAAGGAAAAAAAAAGAAGCAAATACTCTTAAATTTGAGTGGACTTGTGCCTTTTTATTGTTTGTCCTTTGATAAGAAATGGTAAAATAGAAAACTTCTGATACCATAAAGTTGTTGTGCTGATTCTAGCAAAACTGGTAAGCACATACTAGCAAATCTTGGCTTTTTGGGCTATATTTTTCTACTTTTTTTTTCTCCCACAGTTACTGGAAACAGGATACACAACTCATTTTCTTGATTCTCACATTACTATGGTGGCTTTAGTTCTGCTTTGTTGGTTTATGTGCTCTTTTAAATTATTTATATTTTTTGCATGTGGGTTTTTATGTTTATCTCTTTAAAAACTATTTTCTTGAAAAAAAAAAATGGTTCTTGAAAAAGATTTGAGATTATATTTTTGTGGGTATTCTTGATTCTTCTAGTTGCTTTTTAAGTAAATTTCTTGTGTTTCTACATAGGGGTTTATTGTAACAAAGGGAGTGGCTTTTGGGTTGTGTCTTTCAAATACAAAGTAAATTTTCTTGATTTCTTGAAATTTTTTTTACTGGCTAGATTTCTGCTCTCTCTCTGAGATGATTCTTGTTGTTTCTACAGATTTTGTTCGTTGGTGATGTTTGATTTTGTCCTTTGAAATAATGCATTATAAACTATGCTTCTATTTATTCTTGTGATCTTTCTCATTAATTTTTTTGTTCTTTTTGGCTTTGCAAAAACTATAAAGATTAGATGCTTGCTGTCTCCCGTTTTGGTGGTGCTTTCAACTGATACCAAGATGCTGTTTTCCGTTGCAGGTTCTTCAAATCTCTCAACTTTCAATTAAAAAATGCTTTTATATCTTACATTTGTTTAGATTTACATGTGATTTCTGTTTGGAAGTTTGGATCTTTTAAAAGACCCCATTTTTAGTTTTTTCTTTTATGTGTGGTCTGAAACTCAAGCCTTTTAACTTTTTTCTATATAAAAAAATGAACCAATTTGTGGAAGAAACAAGCAAAGAGTAAAGACTATGTGTGTGTGTCTGTGAGAGAGAGAAATAAAGAGTAAATAAGTAAAGTAGTATTAAAGAAAGATGGTGGGGTGGAGTCAGATGGATGCTAGTGGGGGTGTGTATAGTTACTGGTTTTTGTGAATAATTTAGTGAAGAGAGTCTGTTGTTTATGTCTCCTGGGCTGAGAAGGAGCCCCCGTGGTCCGTGGGCTTTGCCGCCGACCAAGGAAACAATCTCTTCTCTTAATGGCTCTCTTCACATTTAAGTGATCCTCTTTTTCTTTAAATTAAACTAACCATTTCTTCTTCTCTTACTCTAAGATAGCTCATCCAGCTTTACCTTTGTTTATTTTCAAGATTCGGTCATACCAAGTGCTATAACTTATATCTTACTTATAATACCCTTCTTTGAGATCCCATTAGTCTTCCCCTTCTCTCCCTTGAAGTTGAGGAAAATTGGTTATATTCAGAAACTTGGTCCCCACACCTGGATTCTTACATTTTTTCCATTTCTGGAGCTATTTGTCCTTGGTTTCAGGTTATGTTTGAGCATTGGGAATATCAGGTTATGAACAAAGGGTATTGTTTTATTTTGCAGTGATTTGTTGAGTAGTTAAAGGAAGTATATTTTCTCTAGTGTATACAAATATCAGATCTTTCTAAGTTGTCAAGATGAAGTTCATGAAACTTGGATCCAAGCCTGATACTTTTCAAACAGATGGGAACAATGTCAGGTCAGATCTTCTTCTAGATTTTTTTGAAGTTCTTTTTTTTTTCCTAAAAGAAGAAAAATATTTCTTCTTCGTCGATTAGATGAGTCATCTATAGCTATTTTCTTTTGTAGAATTGTAACTGATCTTCATATTCTCAAGATAATTAATTAGTGTTTGTCTTTTTATGTATCTGGTGTTAATAAATTGGCATTTCATCTATTGTCAACATCCAGCCTTGTCTATTTACTTGTGTTCTGTCCTAGATTAGTTTATTGACTTTTGAGTGTCTGGGGATGGGTCTAGGATGTTCTTTTAGAAAATGGTTTAAGGATTATATCAAGGTTTACTCATTATCCTAATTAATATTTCCCCAAATCTATGGACTTTGATTTTATTACCATTCAGTTTTCTATTTCTGGTATTGTTAGGAGAGAACTGTGAAGGAATGCCAAACATAAGGGTGTTTTTTAGAGATAAACTTCATCTTTTATTTTGTGATTTCTTCACCTAACAGATAAACAAATAATCAAAATAAAGATATCTAGCCAGTTTACAGTAGCCATATTTTGATGATCCATTTATCTTTGGTTTATGTGTAGCTTAGTCGACTGATCCTTGATTAATATGATTGTCTAGTCTTAGCTATTGATTTCAAAAGCGTCATTTAGGAAGTACTCATTAAACCTAAAAAAGATTCATCAGTACTGTGCACGGTCTATAACATCAGCGTGGTAATATAAGCAGACACAAGGGCCTACATATGTTGCTCATTTTAAATGTTTTTCACTCTGGTTATGGGTATCTAACAATAATTATGCAGCAGCATTATGCCTCACCAGTTTCATCTGATGACTCATACATGATTGATGAAACCTTATTACTTCATTTTATGACTTGAGCTGATGAATTTGAGCCATCAGATTTTTCAGCCGAGAGGACATTTGTGCCTAACTAATTAAATGACATCACATCCTTCTAGTCTTGTTTTAAAAGAGAAGATTAGTGTCTTTTCATTTGGTTGAGTTAGAATTATGATGAAGAAAAGAAATATACAAAACCATTTTTTAATATTATTATTTATGTATGTTTTGCCTTTTTCTTTTTTTTAAACTTCTATCTTGTATGATTTTATAGCACTAATGAGTTAAAATGGAGAAATATCGTGAATTTGTATAGCTGACCACGACATGTTTTGGATTGAGGTGTAGCAGTTGGTTTTATAATTTATACCATGATTTTTAATAATCTTATCATATTTATTGTTAATGGATCTGTCTAGACTCTTCTGAATTCTACTAACAGATTCTTACTACAGATATGTTGCTTCAGAGTTGGCCTCGGACATCGCTATTAATGTAGGAGATGTGAAGTTTTATCTGCATAAGGTACAATGGCCTAACAAGTAAACAGAGTAATGATTTAATCATGCATTCGTTTTCGTTTTTGTGTGTGTGTTACTCTGTGAAATGGCGGTACAGTACCTTTTCTCCTGAAGGAGGGAGGAAAACAGTAGGTCCAAATTATGCTTCTGTTTACTGTTTCCTCTTATTTATTAAGATAAATATAATTTCTATATTAGCATGGGTTTTTTGCATTCATTGGTGTGTCAAATATACAGCAGCGTAGTAGCTGAATAGTTCTTTTAAATCTGTCTAATGCTGTCTGTGCTAATACACAAATTTATAATCCATGTATTTGCTCATTACGTATGATAAAAGATAACAAATAAATAATTTCTATGTGTGTGCATGAGCCTCAAGTTAAATGGTCACTTCACTCAATGCTGTAGTACTTATGATTGCCTTGGACTGATAGGTATCACAGTAGCAGTAGCTGTTGTTCATAATTCAAATAAGTGGTGCTTTGCTGTATGAGTACTTTTATGATGCAAAACTTTTTGATACAATTTTGTAAAGTACTTTTCATATATGAAGTATCTTGATCAAAGAAAATGTCTTATTTACGTATTTGACTTGTTAAATTGACCATATTTTTACTCCGATTACTCATTCTTTGCTGAAAATGCTCTGCAGTTTCCTCTCCTTTCCAAGAGTGCCACTTTGCAAAAGCTGGTTTCTAATGCAAGTGAAGGGAATAGTGACGAAGTTGACATTCATGACATTCCTGGAGGACCTATTGCTTTCGAAATATGTGCCAAGTTTTGTTACGGCATGACTGTTACACTGAATGCTTATAATGTCATTTCTACAAGGTGTGCTGCTGAGTATCTCGGTATGAATGAAAGTCTTGAGAAAGGAAACCTGATCTACAAGATTGATGTTTTCCTGAACTCTAGCATTTTCCGAAGTTGGAAAGACTCAATAATAGTTCTTCAGACTACTAAGTCTCAATCACGCATGTGCGAGGAACTGAAGTTGACCAGCCACTGCATTGATGCTGTAGCATCCAGGGCTTCCGTTGATGTTTCCAGGGTGGATTGGTCCTATACCTATAATCGTAAAAAGCTTTCAGAGGAGAATGGAAATGATCCTAACTTGAATGGAATTAGAAGCCGCATGGTGCCAAAAGATTGGTGGGTTGAGGATTTATGTGAACTTGAAGTAGACCTATATAAGCGGGTGGTTATCACCATAAAAAACAAAGGGATTGTTTCTTCAGAAGCTATTGGAGAAGCTGCCAAAGCTTATGCATATAGAAGGTTTCCAGGCTTTAATAAAGGCGCCTTCCAATTCAATGATGTCTCCAAGTGTCGCCCAATATTGGATACGGTGGTATGGCTATTGCCCTCTGAGAAAGGTTGCGTCTCTTGTAGTTTCTTGTTTAAATTGCTAAAAGCATCAATTTCACTAGACTCTGGAGAAACGGTGAAGGCAGAACTAGTCAAGAGAATAGGACAGCAATTGGAAGAATCTTCTGTGAATGATCTTTTGATTCGAGCGGCAGATGGGGAAGGAACCATGTATGATGCCCATGTTGTACAGAAAATACTAGAAGCGTTTATGATGAGAGATAAGGATTCTGAACCTCAGCTAGAAGATGGAGATGAAATTCAGGAGGTCCGAAAGCCAGGGATTTTATCAGAAGCTTCAAAACTGATGGTGGCAAAGCTAGTTGATGGATACCTTACCGAAATTGCAAGAGATCCTAATCTCCCTATATCAACATTTGTTGGTCTGGCAGAGATGGTATCTAATTTCCCTCGACCCGGTCATGATGGAATTTATCGCGCAATTGATATGTACCTTAAGGTGAGTTTCCCTTGACTTCTGCATACAGTTGCATAATAGAAATAACTAGCAGATATCTTCCCCTCCACTCTTATTAGAATTTAAACACAGATATGCTTACTGAACCACATTGGGAAATGAATGTCCACATCTATGCTATCTCAAAATATGTTGCTTTTCTGAAGTCAATTGTATTCATTTATTGTAAGATTTGTAAAGTTCGTGGAGAAACTTTTAGTGTCCAAAAGAAACATATCAAAAGATCTTGCAGACCAAAAAAAAAAAAGAAGTAAACAAACCGATCCTGCAAATCCCCTTGATTAACTTCATCTGTTCGGTTTCCTTAGTCATGAAAGCTCACTCCATAAGGGAAGTTCACGTTTTATTAGTGTCATAAAAATATCTTAGTAATTTTCTGCTATGGAAAAATGATGGGAAATGTTATCTTGCATTTGTCAATTCCGTAAACTAGTTTATGCTACCAGTGGATGCAACTTTTCTTTGTGTAATCTGAATCTACATATGGAAGGTATCGGTTAGGGTATGCTTGAATTCAATGCATATAGTTCATGTTAATGAATGCCCTGTATGTACTTAGTGAACCTTGCATTTGTGTAGGAGCATCCTGGAATCAGCAAGAGTGAGAGGAAAAGAATTTGTAAGCTGATGGACTGCAAGAAGCTCTCCGTGGATGCTTGTATGCATGCTGTCCAAAATGAGAGGCTTCCCCTTCGTGTTGTTGTACAAGTGCTGTTTTTTGAGCAAGTCAGGGCTAACGCCTCATCTGGAAGCAGTACTCCGGATCTTCCAAAAGCAATTAGGGACCTTAACAGTACTTCATATGGAAGCTCAAGATCTGCAACAACTAATACAGAAGAAGATTGGGATGCTGCAGCCTCTGCAGAAGAACTCAGGGCTTTGAGGGGAGAGTTGGCAGCCTTAAGAATGGGAAATGGAGGAACAAACGACAAAGTCAATGTTATTGATGCCAAGAGCCATGCAGACAGGGCTGCCATGAGTAAAATGAAAGGTTTGCTCATGTCAAAGAGGCTCTTTTCGAAAATCTGGTCAAACAAAGGTGGACAAGGGGAGAATAGTGGCTCAGATTCGTCCGAGAGTCTTGGATCTGCTAATAACTTGGAAGAAGCTAAATCTACACCTTCAAGAAAAGTAAGGCATTCAGTTTCTTAGTTCTAACAGCTTTTAGGAATGCATTGTTGGTGGCCTTTTTTTGAACTTAAAAATGATGTTAGCATATGTCAAAAGACTAGTCATCTTTCTCTGAAGTCTCTAGAAGAAAATTGAAGGATATAGTATTAACAAAAAATTTGTAGGATGAAATGAAGCCTCTTATGAGCCAAAAAAAACAGAGCTTTTATTGTATAGATGTTCTAACATTAGGTGGCTCTTAAATTTTATGACTTTATGGTGTGCTATTATCATATAAGAAATTTTACTGTGAATTTAGACTTATACAGTCTAAGCAGCACACTGTCACTTATGAATGGCAACGGTAAGTTCATTTTATATATACATTTCATTTCCCAGTATGAGGCAAGTTGCCCCTTTTGTTGCTTAATCATTTCGTATTTAGTTTACTAGTTCTATTAATTTAGATTCCTGCTAGTGAAGATTTCCAAATGTTGCAACTCAAATTGACTAGCCCAATTTTATTTTATTTTTAAGGCGTTTCCTGTTGGCCCATATTAAGTTTTAATAATAATCGTCTTATAACCAAGATATGTAACCTATTTCTAACGGGTGAAGCTACTAAAGCGTACTTTACTATTGAATTTTTTTTAATGGTGAATTATATGATTTTAGTTGCAAAAAACATTATATTGAACATTCAACGAAATATATCATAATTTGTATATATAAAAAAAACTATCTAATTTGTCCCAAAAATATTTTAGAACTTCGAACTAATATTAATTTAAATCTTCATACTAATAAATAATGTTTTAAAAACAAGATCTAAAGTAATGTATTACAAATAAATGAGTAGTATCTTATTAACGCGAACCACTTTTTAGTCTTATCTTTTTTAATTAAATGTTTTATGCCATTTAAGCATACTGCATTCAAAACAAGTATGCTAAAATAATAAAATGATCCTAAATTCATTTTCTGTGTGTGCGCATTTGTATATATACTTAAAATCTTATATTAAGATTTTGTTTCAATCACTAATTTCATTGAGATAACTTTACTTTCAAGCATTGTATTGTCTCGTTTTGAGAATATCGTAAAGGCAGAAAATGAATATTATTCATGTATTTTTCATTTTTAAAATTTTAAATTAGAATTAAATCCTTTTGTTTCAGGAAAACAATAAATAAGTTCGCGTATAAGAAGAAATGAAATGTGTTACTAATATTAAGAAGTTCAAATTCATTTTTATGCAATTAGCTCCAAATATAACGCTGTTTTGTATGAATAACTTGATCTCTTTCATATCCGGGTTATGGACTTCAATCAGATAAGTTTGACCCAATACATTTGGGTCACTTGGCCCAATAACCAAATCTTTTTAATTTTTCATATATCTAAATTTATGGAAGATACATGAAGGATACTCCTTCTATTTCATATTAATTGTCTACTTTTTTTCTTTACAGGTTCCTTAATAGATCAAAATTTTTTTGATACGTCTAATTATACTTGTTCAACTTATAAAATTAATGAATAATTTATCATTTTGATGTTTATTTTATCCTTGCTATTAACAATTATTCATTTTTCAACGTTTAAATGACTTATATTAATAAGGGTGCTTTGTTAAAATTACACATATCATTTATTGTTTCTTAATTCATGTGTCAAGTCAATTATGAAAAATATTACTCTCTTCATCCAACAATAGTTGTCTACTATTGACTTTGCACACTTGTTAAGAAATTATACTTAGAAAGATAATTTTACTATACCAACCTGAATATAATAAATACAATATCTTGAAACTGTACTATGAAAATTACTATAATTAATGATAAGGGTAAATTAGTAAGTAAGAGCAAAAAATATTCATTAATTTCATTGTTGAGAATATAATTAAATAATAAAAGTGTATTTAAGTTTTTAAATGAGATGGTCACACACTTCAATATGGTATCAGAGTATCAGAGCAAGCAGAGATCCTGAGATCAAATCTCACCACCATCTAAAAATTAAGATCCTCAAATCAAATCTCACCGCCATCCTTAAAAATTAAAAATAATTTTCACGCGTTTGACAGTAATTTTCACATACTTGACAGTAATTTTCACATAGCTAGGCAACGTAAATCTCAAAGCTCATAAGATGTTAAAGAATTGCTAGTCTCTCTTCATAAATGCACAGAAATGATATTTACAAAGTAACTAAAAACTACCAGCTAATTATCTTATCTTTGAAATTGGGATGATTAGTCAAACTTAAAATTTTAAACTTACATTTAAACTGAAAAAGACAAAGCAACATGTATGTATTAGAGAAACTTTAAGTTATCTTGGCGGATTAATCCAAGTAGACACAGCCAATTAAATAAAAGTATTAGAAGCATATGACCTCTAACAATTGGCTGGCCATATTTTAGTACATTATCTATGCCCTTGTTTTTAGGTTGATGAATTGTTAGATAAGGTGAAGTCACCAAAATAGATAAACGACTAACCACTATTATTATTATTAATCTGTTTTAAATATATAAGACACAGTCTATAACTGATTATTTTTTTTCCTCAGGACTACTTGACAGAATTTGAAAAATAAAATAAAAATAGTTCATGTATATTATGGTATCACTAGTGCATAGCAAGCTCCTTTTTTTTTTTTTTTTTAAATTAGAAAAAATATTTTTCAAAAATTAACATTATTTCTATTAAATTATGGATTGAGCAGGGAAGGGAGAACGAAGGTGCGTGGTTAGTGAAAATTGAATCCACAACTATTATGTAAAAAATTTACTTGTGCTATTATGAATCCATACTTCTTTTAACATAAATAATCTTGAGTGCAATTGTGATTATTAGATTGTCACTTCAATCCAACAAAATTGTATCACCTTACATATGCAATGTAGGGCTAAACTAATAAGTTTGAAGTTAATATAGCAAACATAATACTAAAAGATACTATAACTGTTCAATTAAATCATTCTATCACATAATTAATCAAGCAACATAGAGAATAATAATAATAATTGAATTGAATTGAATTGATGGGGGGCAATGTGCATGTGGCTCTCCCCTTGGAGAGTGTAAAACACCAATTGCCTCTCTATACCAATGGAAGGACACATTTGCTTTATTTATGATAATAAATCCAAAATGTCCTACTCCTTGGAATTTCCTCAACTTACTTGAGGTGGTCCAATTATTATCTACATATATATTTGGAAATTGGAACCCAAACTCCCATTACTATTATTATAATTTTAATTTGGACTAACTTCTCAACTAGTGCCAAACATCCTCCCCTCATGGGTTGGAATCCCATTCTTAGCATACATCATTTCTACATTGGAATTTGCACCTAAATTCCAAATAAATAAAAAAGAGATACAACTTCTATGTGGAGCCAATGCTAGTTATGGATTTTATTATTGTGGTCCACATCAGATTAAGACCCTCATGTTTTGGATTAAGATGCCACGTACTATAGGTCAACAACTGTAACTTACCATGAATCTTCTTCCTGGTTTCATTATAAAATAAATAATTTAGTAAGATGAGAATGTATGTTAAGTATTAATTAAATATTAAAAAAATTGATGTGTACATACATATTATAGGTTTATGGTTTGATGTAAATATTGAATATAGGTTGATTTTATCCTTGAACATATGAGTTATGACCATCCAATCTTATAGAAGGTTTTGTTTTTTAAAATATTAACTCTGATAATATCAAACAATTTATTACTAATAAACCATATGTAAGTGTTTCTCCAAAATATTTTTAGGTATTCTTTTAATATATCCAAAGGCTAATACTACACAAGTAAAAAGAAAACAAATGGGAATCTCACAGCTTTTGGCTTGTAATGCATTGTCATTACTCATCAGTCATCACTTATAATTAACAGCTGTTTATAACTAATCCAAACAATTAATTATGTGATCCATATTGGTATTACAAAAGCATTTAACAATACTTTTTTGTAGAGTCAGTTCAGACAGGGGTCTTCTATGCATAGTTAACAACTCAAAAAGGGCCACTTTAAGAATTTATAATGGATGGACTTCTGCTTCAATTATTGATCACTTAAGCTTATGTTGCATCAGCATTTCTCACAATTTAAGAAACCAAAGGGATCAGTAACAGTACTGAATTTAGAACCATTAGTTATATATGACCTAAATTTGAGTTATATACACTGACAATATAAATAGTTATCACATCATATCTGTATTATAAATTACTTAATTATTGGGCGTTAGACATAGTTAATGATAATGATAAAATTTTTTGTCTCTGTCACTAATTCGTGCACGAAAGTTAAAAGACTTTTTTAGTAATTTAAAAAGAGGAAAGAGGAAGTGGGGAAGGGCTTTTATGAATGGTGTAGTGAAGGATGAGTCATAAGTTGCCATCCATAGATGAATAGATATATAAGAAGAAGGGAATCTCACGTTAAAAAAGTAGGGAAATAAATGAGAAAGATCTTTACATGTTCTTGAAAGGACAATTGCAACTTTAGCTGACAACTACTTTTGAAATTGTTTTGCCCCTTCCTCTCAAATCTCAATCATATTCATGGACCTCATACAATGTAGCTTATCTATTTCCCTTATCATGGGCCATACAAAACCTATCCCCACTACTATATATTTCTGTATTTAATGTACTCCTAATATATTTCATTTTTCTGCCCATTATATGTTTTTATCTGATAAGTGCAAAACAACTTATAATCTCATAACCCTTATATTATAATTTCAAAACAAGGCAATGACAAAATAGAACATATTTGGTCTCGATCTCCTGATTATTGTTGGATCTGAAATGTTGATATCAAATGGCAAATATTATGTCCAATTTAATAATTGGCCTACTTTTCTTTTAATTCTACATAAGAGAGTAAAATAAGCAAACTAATTGCATATGGTCAAGTGGTTAACTAATTATTTGCATATGTATAAAAATTTATTTCATTACATATTTACTTCATCTATGTTAAATTTTAGACATCTATTTTTTTAACACACCAAATAATCAGAGGAAATAATTATAAGATAGTTTAAGTTCGGGGCAACATTATACCAATCTAAACCAGTCAATGATGTAAGAAAAGGAAAATGCCGCTATAAGAATCATAGGAAATAATTAACTGGAGAAAATGTGCTTCTGCAATTGACTTTTATCCTAGTTATATAATTGAAAGTTATGATTAATTAATATAAGACGTTGGTTGAGGAGTAGATAAAAAAGAAAAGAATATTAATGGAGCATACCCTATTAGAGTATATATATAAGTCCCAAATTCCAATAGTTGTGCACAAGAAGTTGGTCCTTGCATCCCCTCGGGAACATCCATATTCCATTGTATGCGAAGAAAGTATAAAATCTTAACTTACTGTTCTAATTGTCAATATTGACAGCTGCTCTAAAAGAAGCCAAAAATGCCTTGTATATTTATATTAACTAGTCTTCAGAACGTGCGTTGCACGTTTATTTTAAACTATTTAATATAAATTTTGTACTACAATCAATAATTTGTAATGGTACATATATAGTATTGTACATGTTCTACACCAGTAATTTTATAATGTCCAAATAAGTAACATCTATTTAATTATTTAAACATAAACTTCTTTATATAAATAGAGAACATATTTAACTTAAAATGAATAAGAAGAGAAACATTATAAAAGAACATTTAAAACAATTATGAAAATAACTTTCAAAAACTGACATATTAACATACTTTAGTAAGAAGATCAGATGAGATTTATAAGTTAATTTTCATTTTTAGGTGACTTTAAATAGGAAAATTTTAGGTGAGGGGAGATGAAAGGAAAAAATAAAAGAGACCTATTAGTTTTCTAATTAATTTTGTAACCTTTAGTCTTCACCTTTAATTCATTGAACAATATCATTAGAAGTCTTTTTGTCTTCTTGATAATAATTGTTTCTAACAATTTAATATTAATTAACCATCAACATAAATAAATTGTAACCGGAAGAATTTGATAAATTTGATATTGCTTAATGTTTAATCCTCCCTTATAGTAATTAAAATTTACTATTTAATATTTAGTTAACAATTATTAGACGATTAATATTTTTATATGATATAGGGACAAAATGTAATCTAATTTTTGCCTAATATTCCTTCCACGTTTAGTATATTATTATTATTATTATATTATTATTATTATGATGCTTATTATATGATATGACGGAGATTAAATTAAATATACATATAGATAATAAATGATAAATATTATTAAATTAGATATTTTAATTAGAAATTAATCTAAGGAAGTACAAAAGTTATTAATATTTTTATTATTAAAATGAGACAATTTAATATTTAAATTAACTAATTAAATGTTATTAATCAAATTTCAATTTAGTACAAGGTCAAAATGGTAATTCAACTTTTCACTTTAGAGTTAAGCCTATTTAATATTTAATTAACTAGATATTTTATTACTTTTTAATTTAGTATAGGGGCAAAATAGTAATTCAACTTTACACTTTAGAGCTTCATGCTTATAATAATATATGATAAGTTCACCATCTCTATCGCTTGCGATGCGTTCACAAAAGCTTCTCGAAAAGAATCCAATTCTGTTAGTTCCATTGCAGTTGGTCTCTTTGAAGGACTTTGTTTAATTTACCTTTGATTTCCAGAAATTAATTGTAACTGTTAACGCTAGGGGTGGACGTTCGGTTCTTCGGTTCGGTTTAATTAAATTTCGATTCGGTTCTTTGGTATTCGGTTTTAGAAAAGTGTGCACCATAGTTTATACCAAACTAGATTGATTCGGTTCGGTTTTTTCTACATCGGTTTAATTCGGTGGTTTTAAATTGGTTTTTCGGTGTGAATAAAAATAAAGAGAGAATATGATAAAGTGTTAAGAGTTTCATCATGTATTTAATAAAAATAAAGAGGGCATAGATGATTTTTTAGCAAAGATGTCAAAGGATTTGTTTCCGTTTCTTAGCATAGATGTCTGCTATTTTGCTATAGCCTAAAGGCTTTCTCCCATACCGGAATGCTGAATGAATAAAGAAGAGAACAAGCAGCCTAGCAATCACGATGCCACGATGAACTTTCGAACAACCAAAATATAAGGACTCACAATTGTACATAAACAATAATAGTTCAACACTTCATTGACATTATATTTTTGTCATTTAAAAATTGAAAATTTAAATGGGTCATGTAAATATTTTGAGCCAAAATTCAAAAGTGTATAATTATTATTAATTAAGCAATATAATTTAAATGTTTCTAAATTTAGTAAATAAAACTTCGGTTCTTCGGTGCACTGTAGTTTCGGGACCCTTGCACCGAACTCCGAACCGAAAAACTGAAGTTCTGGAAAAAGAAAATCAATATCAAACTGAAATAATGAAGAACCGAAACCAAAGAATTGAAAATTTTCATTTCATTTCAGTTCGATTTTTCAATATTTATGCTACATAACAACACTCAATATTGAAATTCTTTTATTGTAATGAAGTGTTTGATGGAAGCATTATGCGCCAACGCCAAAATATTTAGGAGTCATTTGGTGGGACTTAATTGAGAAATAATATTAATATTAGCCCCCTTATTTGATACCGTTTTCAACTTATGTGTAAGTTATTAGTTATATACTCTATTTAGTGCTTTCTTGTACATAAGAAAAGAAAACCATGACATAATTAGTAATATCCGAGTTACTAATATATGGATAAATATAATTAAAGTTATAACAGTCCTTGAAATCTCTACGAAGATAAAGAATGTGAGATATCTTTAAAAATAAATATTTTCTAAAAATCATGTCATGCATATATTTATTAATCCAACTTTATATAAATATTTATATACCTTCAAATTTAAAAAAGTTAAATATTTAGTGTCCGTTTGGATGGACTTTTAAGTTGGAACTTAAAAAAAAAACAGTTTTTGACTTGCTAGAGTGTTTGACTATTACAAGAACACCTTAAAATAAGTTAAAAGTACAGTGACCTCAACTTATTTTTTTAACTTAAAAGTCATTTACTTTGATCAAGTATATTATTATTTTACCCTTAATTCTTTTGAACAATTTCCAAATTCTTTCATATGATCTAATTCAAATTTTCTATTTTTGAAATTTAAAATAAGTTGCACATCTAAGATAAACTTAAATATTAATTTATTTGAAATTCAATTAGAATATAAATTAATTTAGTTTTAATTTTTCTTTGAAATAAAAACCTTATATTGATCAACTTCTTTCTATATTAACAGTTTTAGTGGTATTTCAGACATTTTGATAAAAGAAAAGTGTTTAACAATACTTATTTATCAAACACGTCAATACTTCTTTTCAATTGCAATATTTTTATTCAAAACACATAACATTGTTTTCAAAATAACTTTCTGCCCTTTAAAGAATTACTCCCTCTGTTTCACAAGAAATGGTCTAGTTTAATTTAATATAGAGTTTAGAAAAATAAAAAAAATCTTAAACTAAAATTATATCAAATATATAAAATCATTCTTTTAAAATAAATTAAAAAATAAAATTATTTTTTTAAAATAAAAAAAATATTTTTTTTAAATCAATCTAAACGGACGGCGAGACCAAGTTAAAAGAAGATATACTATCCCCAGGGTGAAGGGGGTTGAAAAGTGAGTCAAATGTGAAAGGAAAATAAAAGTAGTAGTGGAGAAAAAGATATGCGAGCACTCGTCGACGTAGTTGCGTTGGTAAGTGGAGCAAGTTGAGTAAATCGAGGGCAGAGTCTCCCATACAATGGGCGGAGAAAAAGATTCTCAACTGCGTTGCACTATACCCATTCGCGGAGACACGGAGCCGTTCTAATTACCCAATACTTTTGGAACCCCTCAATTCATTTTCTTATGCTCATGTCCACTCATTTTACTCAAAAGCCACTCATTATTCTTCACCTAACCATAGTTTACTTTCTTAATCATGGTTTACCTCACCTTCATCCAATAATTCTCCACTTTTCTCCACATCCTTTTCATCTCTATATATCTCTCTCCCTTTTCTTTTCTCTTCTACTTTCATCACTTCAACATTCCTCCATTTCTTCCTATTCATTATAATTCTGATATTCAATTTTTGTTTGCTTATAATTTAGAAAAGAATTTTACGTTTACGTTTACGTTTTCTCATCATGAGTTGCAACGGCTGTCGAATTCTCAGGAAAGGTTGCAATGAGAATTGCATACTCAGACAAAGTTTACAAGGCATTGAAAGCCCTCATGCTCAAGCCAATGCCACTGTCTTCGTCGCCAAATTCTTCGGCAGAGCTGGCCTTATGTCTTTCCTCACTTCCGTTTCCGAATCTCAACGACCAGGTACTAATTACTGTTAATTCAAGTGCATGAACCCATTTTTAACTAGTATATACACAAATATGGAGTAATTCTTATTTTGCTTGAATTTGAAAAAAAAAACAAAAACGTGCTGAGGAGTTTTGGTTTGCGTACCTGCAGCTTTATTTCAGTCGTTGTTGTTCGAAGCGTGCGGAAGGACGGTAAACCCGGTGCGCGGAGCAGTAGGATTACTGTGGACGGGTAACTGGCACGTGTGCCAATCGGCGGTAGAAACAGTGCTTAAAGGAGGCGTGTTACGGCCGTTGCCGGAGTTTTCAGGTGTTACTGCTTCGCCGGAGTTTGATTCCGAAGCAAACGACGTTGATCTGTTTAGATCGCAAAGCTCCAACTTCCGATCTAAGAGAAAAATTGTAGATGAGGTGTCGGAGGATCTAGATCTCGGACTTACATCAGGATCATCAACGATGGTTGCCGGAGGTAAACTGAACCGGCGAACGGAGAAACGAAGAGCGGCGACGCCTTCATTGAACTCCGATGAATCTGATACAACAACTTTGGAAAGTGGTTTTGTATACCATCAAAATCCAGAACAAGGAAATGAAACGAAGCTTCTTAGATTGTTCTTCTGAAGATTGATCCAACTATTAGTTTGGCCTACTTACAAGTTACCGATTAACTTAAGCTTAGGAAGCGAATTTTGCTTTTTTTGGTAACTTGAGGAGGTAATTAATTAAAATGCTTCCATGGCATCTGGATTTCTCCATTAATGAACTTTTGAGGGAAAAATGAGAGTTGCTTTTTTCTTTTTTTTTTTGGCTTGCTCTCTACTTTTTTTTTTTCTTTTTCGGATTTTCGATTTTTTGTTTTAATGACTTGTAATAAAAAGTCACTTTCGCGTAATAAAGGTAATGTAACCAAAAAAATCCTTTTGAGTAATATGTATTAAAACTTCTAATACTGAAAATATAGCGTATTCCAGATTTTTATACTAAATTCTTTATATTATCAAGTATATTTATAAACATCGAAAAAAGAATTACGTTGTCACATCTGAATTTCACAAGAATACAAAGTTGAAGGTTTATAACTTGCAATTTGTTTATCATTAATACTATAATAGTCTTGTTATTTATTATGATTTGCCAAATTAAGTTTGACTAAACTTTTTTATTAGTGTCAAATGGGTAAAACAAATGAAGCGACGAATATTATCATATAAGAATTAGTTTAATTTAAGTGATACTCCAAACAAATACTTAGAAAAATCTACATGAATGACAAATACTTTATTAATATGCTTCTTCGCTCCACATAGATATTGCGTTGAGAATCAACAAAGCAAAATGTACGTATGGACTATGATGGAGTATTTGACTAAAACACGTCCAAATATAAAATGGCTTTTACATATTTTACCAAAAGAAAATAGAAATTGAAGGTTCAATAAGCTATCCTGAACTAGAACTAGATCTAGTTTAGGATTATTCTACTACTACCTCCATCTGTTATTATTTGTCAGATATAATAAAATAAGTTATTTAAAATTAATCATCAATTTAAACAATCAAGAAATAATTAGTTTTTTTTTTCAATTCTGCTCTTAATAATTACATATGGTTTCAAAAAATAATTTTGAAATCGAAATAATTAGTTACAAGACTACTTTAATATGAAAAAAAAGTTGTTTTTATAATTTTAACAAAGTACAAATAATTTTAGTTATGATTGATAGTAAGATTATATTTGTCAAATTAAATTTCATATTAAATTTTTTAAAGGGTGACGGAGGAAGTATATGTTGATAGTGTATTCAGATAAGCTACCCAATGGGCAAGTCAGGAGCAAAACTTAAGAGCGTGTTTAGATTAACTTATTTTAAAGTAAAAATAATTTCACTCATTTTAAAAGTATTCGAGTAAGATTGAGAACTATTACTGTGCTAAATTTTCAGTAGTAATATAAAATATCGACTACAAATATATATGTCGAGTCCGGAACCTAATGGATATAAAATGTTAACAAAAATTTCAAAACGGTATATAAATTTTAAATTTAACCAAAACGGCAAAATCGCTGGTGGAGCAGCGGCCGGAAAAAGCAAAATCGCTGCAACACCAGCGATTTGTTAAATTTAATGTTTTTTTTTAAAAAAAAAAATTTAAATGAAATTGCTGCCATGGCAGCGATTTACTATATAAGATATCATTTTTTAATAAATCGCTGCCTAGCAATTTATCTTAATCTTTTTTTTTAAAAAAAATTATTTATTAGAAATTAAAAAAGAAAAACTATAAAGCAAATCGCTGCCGGGGCAGCGATTAGTGTAACAACTTTTTTTTTTTAATTATTTATTTAACTTGCAAAAATTTTTTTTTTAAAAATAAGTCGCTGCTACGGCAGCGATTTAGGTTTTTTTTTTTTTAAAAATTTTATTAAACGCTGCTTTCACAGGGATTTACGAAGACAGCGATTTTCCCTTTTTTATTTTTATTTTAATTTTAATCAAGTAGCTATTTATAATTTAAAAAAATTAATTAAATCGCGCGATTTAATTAATTTTTTTAAAATTATAAATAACTACTTGATTACAATAAAAACAATAAAAAAAAAATAAAAATCGCTGCCTATGTAGCGATTTATAATTTTTTTTAAAAAAAATAGTAAATCGCTGTGTAGGCAGCGTTTTAACAAAAAAAAATTTTAAAAAAACTAAATTGCTACAGTAGCAGCGACTTATTTTTTTTACAAAAAAAAAATTTGACTTAAATCACTGCCATGGCAGCGATTTCATTTATTTATTTTTTTAAAAATCATTAAATTTAGCAAATCGCTGATGTTGCAGCGATTTTGCTTTTCCCTGTGCGATTTGGCCGTTTTGATTAAATTTAAAATTTATATATCATTTTAGAATTTTTGTTAACATTTTATATCCATTAGGCTTCAGACTCATTATATATGTCCCTCGAGAGCTTATGCAGTTTCTTTTTCAACTATCAAGTGTTAGTAGTGGAACATTTTGTTAATGGAGAAAGTTTTTGGTGAAAAGACTAGAAAATACCAAAAGTTAGAATGTTGACATAAATAGTAAAAGATATTGTGTAAAACACACTTACCGTTAGAAAATATTCAACATCTAGTCAATCTTTACACAAAGAATTGGTCCCAAAAGAAACCACTGAAAGAGCTATCGTCCGAAGAGTACACAAAAATGAAGTTGCTTTCACTACTGAGAGGTCTGAGGCGCAATCAGACTTAACGTACATATGGATCTTGTATAATGATTTATAGTACTTTTAACGTTAAATACATAAATTTTATTTCAAAAAACTTAGAAGACATCATACCTAAATTTACAAACTTAAATAACTATTTGACTCTCGAAATTCATTAGCCAGCTCTTAAGTAAAGCTTTACCATGACATTTGCATCCTATTAATAATATGATAAACTATATGTTGGGAGAAATAATGAAGGCACAGCTCGTGCATACCATGTGGGCTAATATTTGTGAGGTCATTCACCTGAAAAATGAATCTCACATGACAACCATTTTAACTTCAATCAATATCATAAAAAAGATTCTGAATATTATTATTTGTAGTAGTAGTAGTTATAATGTCCCTCAAAGCTTTTGGTTTTTGCAAACTGAAATATTTTAGAGGTACTAAATGACAGAAATGATGATCTCAATGAGTCAGACAACATAAAAGGTGAGTTATATCAAATAAAGTAGTAGTTGTTGAACAAAGTCAGTATACATATTTAATCCATAAAACATTAATTCTGGCTTTTCAATTCTGAAAGAGCCATATTTAACATGCATTTAATATACTCCCAACTTTGGGGGTAAACAATAAAAAATTAAAATAAAATAAACAAAAAAAACTACTAGCTTAGCTAGGGATGACGGGGAGTAGCAAATTGGCCGGTGGTGAAGAGGGTCCTACGCACAATTTGCATTATATATTCATCGCTTTATCTAATGGTTCGATGAATTAATCATGTTACGAGTATGTAAGAGTGTCAAATGAATAAATTAAACAATTTTATATTTGAGCTAATTAGATTTGCTCGACAACTTTTGAACATTTTAAAAGTTTATTTGGACAACAAATTAACGCGATTGAATTTTTTTAAAATACTACTTAAACTGATCTACGATAAATCATGTCCACCCAAATTAAGCAGCTTGAATTTTTATAAGATTGATTTGACAACCCTAATCCCATAGACACTTAAGATAAGTGATTTTTAAAATTGAAGATGGATATAATTTAAGGTAAACCTTGCATATTTACTTTCAAAGTTGTAATTTAGGTTTAGCCCCCCCTACCAATTAGCTTTACAAAAAAAGATGTTTAAAGAAATATGTTAAAAGTAGGGTCCACAATCCACGACCTAAATATAGAATAGAATACATATAAGTAGAAAAAGAAGGATCCATAATCCACAATATAATTTTAATATAAATAGATATAACAAAAAAATGTAAACACAAAAAGGTTGAAAATGCAGCAACACACAGCAGTTGGATGATATCATCATATGAAGAAGAGGTAGCAGCACCAACCAAATTTAAGAAGCATATTTTTTAGTCAATATCTAATGTCACATTGGTTAATAATCCATTAACTTTACACAAAAGACTTGAAAAAATAAACCCCACCACTAATTATAACTTATTCTTTCCTATTCTATACTAATATTTTTCATTCTATTTTAATCACCTCGCATATTATTTTTTTTAATTCGTTCTTCAAAATAAAAATCAACATCCAATTCAAAGTCTTAATCTCTCCTTCTATTGATCCAATCTTCTCTATCAACTTGTAAATATATATATAATTTTTTTATCAGTTAAAATATCATATAAATTGAAACGAAATTTGTACTGGTGTGGAGTGAGGAGGATGTTTCTTGGACTATCACCGGACACACAACCTACTAACAAATTTGTGAACAACCTTATAATTATAAGTGATTCATGAACTATATAACATGAGAGGGTTTTCTCACATCCCCTATAGGCTATAATTTGGACCATTTGAATATAGTAAGGTCCACAAAATCGATGGCTAGATTTTGAGGACCACCACCATATAGTTATAGGCCCAAATTATCTCAGACAGAATCTTGACCTGTAAATAATAATACTATTTTGACAGAAATTTGGATTCCATTAAATCTTTGGATGAAGAGTTTTTTCAAGACAAATTAAGAGGAGAGTTACGAGGCGCACAAGATTGTTGACTTTTTATTTTCTTATGATTTAGTTATTCCATACTAATGTCGTTCATTTTGTTGTATCAAGGCAAAGTCACGACACAACAGTTTGCACATGCGTCGATTTTTGTCAAACTTTCATCTTGTTGGTAAAAGTTTGATCGTCTAACCTTGGTAAGAGTGAAGAGTACAAGTGGTTGCAGTTTCGATATTTGACGTTGCAAGCACGCCTTGGGGAATCAAATCCTTATTTTTTCAACCTTCAAACTGTTGGTAACTCTTGCTTTAGATAATTAAGAAGATTGACAATGTGAACTAATTAGAGTGAGAATTACTTAAATGGTCATTGACTTTAGGACTACGCATTGAGATTAAACAACTTTCAGTTCAAATCTTACAAAGTATTATGAATTTGTGTGACATTAAATGTGAGGTTGACTTTGAGACAATTGTTTATGCAAGTAGTATTATAAATGTTTCTTTTGTTAGAAAAAAGCTTTTAATATTAATTTTGGAGATAAATATCAAAAAAGTCCTCCAAATTCTTTACTTAGTAACAACATTACAAACATAACAAGAATAATCTAACATTGCGTATTAACACAAGAGAAAGAAACCAACTTTTCCCCCCCTTTTTAAGCATGAAAAAAAGTTTTAATTGCAAGTTGGAGATACTCATTAAGAGGGCGAAAATGCGATGTAACAAGAAATCAATTGCATCATTGTGAAGTACTTCTAAAGTCATATAGATACTGAAACGAAAAAAAACACCAGAAAGTTGGACGAACTACTGAATCATTGTCTAGTTAGAATTTTACATATATATACACGAGTTCTTTTTTTCTCTTCTTCCTTGACAAACAGTGGAAAAAGAAAAGAACGAAAGATTAGAACATGTATACAGCTAATTAGTGAGAAAGAAATCACTTCCGAAATCATCTTCTGATAGAGAAGAATACATTGATATTAGGGCGCGCAGATGTGTTGCAAAAAAATGCCTAACAACAACCAGGACTAGTCATCGTTCTCTTGCTCTGGCCACCGTTACTAATAGGGGGTGTTAGCATTAAAAATTGGTCAAAATAAGATCAGTTCTACACCTGTCATGTCAGGTTGTTGATCTGCGGTTATGTTGTATTACGTGTGTTCTCAAACTACAGTCCTTAACCTGTGTTCCACAAATGATAAATGTTAAAATCATGGAAAAATACTACAAAGCAGAACAAACCAAAGGGCTGCATTACCTGCATTGTTGCTATCATCGTCAAGAAATCTTTGCACTGTTCAAGAGAAGCCTGTTCTTTCGCAGTCACTTTGGCAAGTTCACTTACCAAAGAATTTAATTCCTCCACCTGAACAAAATGAAAACCCCTTTTTAGGCATCCAATGTATGTATTTGTCCAATGCAGCATATTACTACTGAGATGATGCAACAAGTTCAGTTTTAAGGAGGAATCGCAGCACTACTGCTATAACCACAAGATACATGTCAGGAACAGTTACTACCCACTTTCACAAATCAAACTAGAGACTTTTAACCACGAATCTCTAATCAGATGCTTTTACAACCCACATTTTTCATCACTGTTTACAGTCTTGGATGACTATTGGTCCTTAGGTCATCTACTTCCACCATGCAATAACAAGAGCCATATTGCAACTACATTCTGACATTTGGTCATGAAAAGAGGCATGTCATAGTCGATTTGGCAGTGATACAGACATACATAATGTTCATATATATTCACCAGTATAAGCTGACACTTAAAGAGTGGGAACCAAACTGAAGAATTATACTCGACATTGTAGTTAATAAAGATAGCAAAGAGATAAACTTCACTAATACAGAAGCATTTGGTAGTGTAATACTAGTTAACGGGACACATACAATTTCCTGAAAATGCTTACTCTAGAAGACTAATTCGTTATTCAGGAATGATCGAAAGCCCATCTTTTTCTGTTTCTTTTTTTCAAACAAGGTAAACTGCAAAGACCATATTCATCAAAGCAATACATAACCTAGTGACTGCAGAGAGGCCTGAGTTAGATAATTCCTCGGTGAAATCCTTTTGTCAAAATGATAGGAGAGGAGAGGAAACCAGGCGAAGACTTTGTAATTCTCTCCTGGTGCTGATATTTTTTAGAAGTTACCTACCTTCACTAATAATAATAAAAAAGAGAAGAGGAATCCATGTGGAGAAATACTTGGAAGACTGAAAAAGAAGTGTACAGCACGTTCAACATTTCACGGCTGCTTTAGAACAGTTACCGAAGGCATTGTGACTAGGAGATGCGTCAAATTAGAGAGGAAGGTCAGTGAAGAAGCTTCAACCTTCATGAACCTTCTAGAGGACTGGAAAGAAACAAAAAATAAGTTTCAAGATTTGAGAAGCCTGTGTGAAAATCAAGACTGCCTACTTTTCGACTTGTATTTCTGGTACAAAGAAGATACTTTTTGTAAAGATAATTGTTAGATTTTTCTGAAGCTTAATACTAGACACTTTTATCTTATTAACTTTTGGCACCTGCTTGTGTCTGTGAATTAGATGATTCTTTTGACTAATCAAAACAATTAAAAAGAGAGAGAGAAGGTAAATGCATCCAGGTAGCAGGACTGGTCAGCCTTAACAAGCTGAGCATTGAGGCATACTTGTTGCCATTTGTTGCTTATCAGGGTAGCAGGATTGGACAACATTAGATTAAAGCCTCAAACTAATATCTTTCTACAGACAAAAAAGTACATACAATAATCCTAAAAAGTTCCATCATATGGCACCAATGAGCCAAAGGTTTCAAATGCTTAGAGACATAGGCAAAACAATCCAGCAGCTAACCGCTTAACTTTTTAGATGAGGTGGTTCAAACTATCCAATATGTGTTACTGGTGTTGCTGGATACAATCAAGAAGACTTGATGCAAGTGAAAACTAGAAATATTGGACTAGACTTATTCTGGCCTTGCAAAGTCAAAATGTCGTTAGATCGAGTTTTTGGCTAAAAACATCCTTAAACTATACAACTCAATTTAAACTACATCCTCAAATTATCTTTCTTAAGAAAAAAACATCCTCCAAGTATTCAAAACTTAAGAACTTCCATGCTATAGAAATTTGTCAAAAAATTAGCGAATTCCACACAAAAATATATGCAATTCATACTATTCTCATAAAAAAATTCTATGATTTTATTACTTGTTGGGAAAAGCTATCAAAAAATAATTTTTTATTAGACCCTTGTTTGTTATTAAAAATAAATAAATGTTAGGACAGTGTGAGTCTATGAGGAGACATGATCTGATCTTCTCCTTTAACAGTTGAATGAAGTTGGAGCTTAATTTTACACCATCTTCACCTTGCAAAGTCAAAATGTCGTTAGATCAATAATTTTGGGAGGAAAACTGATAATTGAGGTAATCAAGATTCAGCTAATTTTGATCGCTTGTACTCGAGTTTGGTTTTCCATTATTAGAAGTAAAAGTCTTCGATCGACACCGCTTTTTGCAGATTCAATAAGAAGAAAACATTTTATCTCTTAATTTTTTGATATAAAATCAAATGAAAAGTAATAAAAACAAAATTTCTAATTAAACGGAAACCAATGCAAAACGTTGTTGCTAAAAAAATTCCCAATATTTTGTTTTAGATGTATGTAGAATGGACAAAATTGGTTTATTGCTGGTGATTTAGAAAGTTTGGTTGAGAGTAGTGTGAATTGTACGTGTTTTTGTGAAGAATTTGTTAATTTTTGACAACTTATAGGAAAAAGGATGAAAGTTGTCACATTTTAAATAATAGAGGAATGTTTTCTGTTAAGAAAAATAATTTGAGGATGTAGTTTAAGTTGGCTATAGTTTAAGGATGCTTTTGGCCAAAAACTCCACATATTTAGGCCTATTCTGGAATTTGGCAACAATGTTTCATGGCTAATCAGCTCTTATTATATTCTAACAAATGGCTGTATGGCGTCATTCCATAAGACATTGGGTAAACTCATCTTTTATATATTTCAAAAGGAGAGATTGGGTAAAGTCATGCTACATAACTTTTGTTATTAATTGAGTAAATCTTTTGGTCCAGGCTTCAGTGAAGAACTGGAAATTCACATCTAACGATAGTACAATCAAGTGCAAGTCACCAGGTTGTAATTTAATCAGCCAAACAAAAAAACAAGCAACTTGGCAAATGATATCTAAACAGATTAAGGTGAGGTTCTCAGATCAGGATGGCCCATTATCCACAGAATTTAGAACCCGTCTGCCATGGAATTCTATGTTATCAAAAGAAAAAAAGAAGTGGGGTTCTCAGATTTTTTTCAATAACCCTCCAAATCCTCTGTTCATGTATTTGTCATTTCCATCATATATTCTGCTTTATATTTCAGTTCACCCTCCCCACCATACATAACTCCATCTTTATGTCTCAAAATTTTATTGCAGTTTAATAATGGAAATCCATCCCTACATGTCAGCTCCTGTACCCCAGAATAAACTAATTAGGAGGTATCCCAAAGTAAAAGCTTAAGGCTCTAGGGTGAATAATGACAGCTAATTCATTTTCCTGAATAGAAAAAATCTGTGGAGCAGCCAGGATAGTATAGTCTGAGACTTCAAGCTACAGATTTATTTATTTTTTTGGAAATGGTGACTTTACTTCAAGCTATACATCTTTTCAAGGTTATCATAATGACAGCTTACCACTGTACTCCTTTCAATGTTCTGAAAATTGGTCTTCAAATATGGAAGTCGATATTCTTTCCTTCTTTTCACTAATACTTTTCCTCTACGAGGTTGTACTCTGATGATATAAAGGGTTCCAGATTTCATGTAATAACCTACTTTAACCAAGTTCCTTGTTTTTCTTTCTTAAATAATTGTAGATTTGTTATTATTTTTCTTAATCATTTGTGGGTTGTGGGCTAGTTATTATTTTTCTTAAATATTTGTGGGCTCTCTAGGCCAGCTTGCACACACCTCGACCAATTCTGCGGCGGTACCTGGTACCTCCCACCAGCACAAATATTGCGTTACTATGTCCACCAAAGCTTGACCAGATGAAAAAAAGATCACCTAGTATTTTTGCCTCCGCCAAGATTTGAACCTAAGAGCCCATGGTTTCAACCCACTTCATGACCAGGTCACGCCCTTGGGTTCCCTTATTATTTAGAAGTTCTTATGGAATTCTCCGCTTTACAATTGCTTTGAATGAAGCAGTTTTAAATGTATGCCTGTTCCTATAATACTAAGTCAAAAGAAATGTCGTCGCACCAGCGGAACCTGACAAATTATCTTTTTAAGAAATATTTTTATTAAATTAGACAGTAGTGTTCCATTTAAGCAAAGTACCAAGGGAGTACTGTAAAAGAACAACAAAAAGATTACTTGTTCAATTCACTACATCCCCGCAATTTGTTCCTTCACAAAAAATATAAATTCTGTAAGCACCTATATTTTACAAAAGATATAAGATGTTTTCTCCATCAAGGCATCTCTCTTATTTTGGAATATGCTGAGATGAAAAAGAAGAATGCTGCTTCTTTCACTTGGTATTTTTTATCACTTGAGATTAGAAAAAGATAACAGATCTAAAGAGGATCCATGCTGAACAATTAGTTGATACATAGGACCAATCTTTCCTTTTTTTGGGTAACCGAGAAATTTCCAAGAGCCAGTGATGCAGAAGAACAATTTTATAGCTGTTTCATACGAACTCCAACTTCAGTTGTGATCTACTTGATAGAAAATATTTTATTATGATTTTATATCCCTAACAGTTTTATCAAACACAAATGAAAAACAAAGAGAAACTAGTAAAATGACTATGCATTAACCGACTTCACGGAAACAATCAGCATTAACAGATAGAGGACTAGATAAGTGAGGTTTACCTTGCCCAAAAAGCAACCAACTGAGGTTGCCATTGCCTGCATCACACCATGTGCTGAACTAATAGCATCCTTCAGGTTTTGTATGTTAATCTGTCAATATTACCACAGAAAAGTTACAAGTGGCCTCTTTGTGATTCAGTGAAGAACAGAAATAAACCTAAAACCAAAATATGTGTCGCACAACTACATACGTTAGCTCCTCCAACAACAGGCAGACGGAGAGTGCTAGCTTTCAAGGCTTCAATTGCTCCAAGAAGTGAGATAGAGTGTTCTTTATCAAATGAAGCCCAAACTTCTAAGGACATCATCTACATACGAAAAGAATCAACTTAGCTCAGCAATGATCATATCATGCCTACAGTTATTCTCTTTCTGATAATTATAACAAGGCCAAATCAATTACTCCCTTCGTTTAAAAAAGAATGACCCAATTTCCTTTTAGTATGTTTCAGAAAAAATGACCCATCCTTTTTTGGCAACACTTTGACTTCAACTTTTTACATGGCATGCTTAAGGCCGCAAGATAAAAGGGAATTTCGGAACATTTGACATAACTTTAATTTAGAACTACAAGATTAAAGTCTTCTTTCTTTTCTTGAACTCCGTTCCAAGTCAAACTAGGCCGTTCTTTTTGAAACGAAGGAAGCATATCAACTTGATACTTTCTAAGAGTCTCATAGGCTTGTTCAGAGTAACAAATTGCAGTTAATATTAAAAACTATCAGATTTCAGATCTGGACTTGGTTTGCAGATCAATTGGCTATACTTTTGCTGAAATAACTGACGAGGATGGATGATGTATGAAAAATAAAAGATAGTATTGTGCACAGAAAATGTAAACTAAGTGAGGAAACTAGATGCAATTTTTATTTGCAAATCATAGTCATAAAGTAAGTAGTTTAGGGTTTTTTTGTATATTTTGAAGGTGACTGACATCTAATTTGTATATGGTAATCTTACTACTACAAGTCATAGACTACTTTTAATGAAATGGTATCCTGTGGAGTAGTAGAAGCGTGTGCAAGCTGGCTCGGACACCACCGTCATTTTAAAAAGGGGAAAAATAAGTAAAACAAAATGCTCTTTCATAATGAACTCATAAAGCACAGGAACTTGCATAGTTACATGTAGAAGTAACGCTTTACAGGGAGCTTTTCAACATTATGAGTATGACAACAAACTTATTTTTAACTGAGAAATACAGGGTTAGGATAATGTCACAAACTTAAGAACATATAGCAAGTAACTTTCATGATGACGATCAAAGTAAAAAATTAAAACAATTGATAAATGATTGGGTTGGATAGGGTAAGTTGTAACTTCTGCCAATTTTTCATCCATCAACCTATTTAACCTCAACTGCTCATTCAATAAGCAAGGCAAGTATCAATATGAAACAAAAACAAATCCCTTTATCGGAAATTGTCACTTCCCGTCTCACTCTTCAATACTTTCTCAATATTCTACTATGAGAAGTTCATCTGACACCCAGTAAAATGGGTTCAAATCTACTGGAATTTTAGTTTTAGAAGTTACTTCTATTTCAGTACAATAAACTTCAACTATTTTCTTAACCATTGTGCCCGCATAAATTTCAACTTGTATTGGCACGGGGAAGTATCTCTTCATCCCATTCTTCAAATTTTAACTGTCTTTATGCTACCAGAAAAAGAAAATTCCAAGTGAACTTGCGGAGATCCGAATTTCAGTAGAAAATCAGACAAAAAAATTCAAGTGTAAAAGATCATTACTTGCTAGGATTGTACAATTTTAACTTGTAAATTCAATTTTAGTCATGATTCATGGATGACACAGTTGAGGGTTCTATTTCATATGCCAAAGAAGTAGATCAAGCAACAGGATAATTCAATAATAACCAGCAGAGGAAGGAGGCAATTATGAGGCTTAAGAAACAAAGCAAATACCCAAAACTTTGACTGCACCAGGTTGGTTGATTTAACCATGTAGGGAATATCATTTTAACAAGAATATTTCAAAATAAGGATGAAAATAGCATATCTTTTCACCGAAAATCCAGCAAAATTATAATATTGAAAATGTGCAACGGGAAAAAAGGGCTGAGACCATACCTGTCCCTTTAAAATGGAAGCTAGCTTCAGTTTTTGCCTCAGCAACTGTAGCCTGTGTCTCTTCTTAGTGACTGTATCACGTAGATCTGAGATTGTTATCCATGCATTCCACAGAGTTTTCTGCAAAAGAGCTCAATATGTTTTTAAAATGAACTATAGTCTTGCTTATGATCAGCTGAATCTTAAGGAAGGAACTAAGATAATGCCTTCAAAAGGAAGAGAGTAAAGTGGCCTCGGTCAATAGAGCACCCGATTCATTCTTTTTGTAGCAGTGTACATGCAGCCATTTCAGTACCTAATGCACTGATAGATACAATGTGCACATCCAAAAGAAATTAGCTAGAACAAAATTCTGTATGGTCGAATTGCAAAATTCAGTACTCTTTTAGAAAAGTTGCCTACTGTGGTAAACACTTACTAGACTGACAAATACAATAACCTAAGTGATAAGCACAAACTCCAATATGTGGAACACTAGTATAAACCTTTTAAAACACACAGAAATAGATAATTTCTCAATTGTATCACTTGATATGCATGAATCTCAAACACAGAAATAAAACCATAAGCAAAAGAATCTTCATTACAAGTTTAAAACGTATGCTTCTCAAATCATAGAAAGTACTTCTATAAACAAGAACGCTTTCCATTTTCCCCAACAGATGCCCGATCTCTGATAATGAGCAATTTTAATATCCAAATACAATGGTGAAGTAAAGTTAGCCTAAGTGTCATGTAAGGACCAGTTGCAGTTGTTCCAATCTTATAGCCACCTAGTTAATTGAAGCTATTTTCATGACAACTTGAATAAAAAGTGAATGGGATCTGATCAAAGCTTTCTAAGAACAGAAGTGCAGAACCATCAAATTGATCAATGTTAACAGATAGAACTCCACTTGGAAAAAAAGAATGCCCCTAAATTTTACCTATCTCAATAGCAAGTGAGAAGAACAACGGCCAAATAGATGAACTTATAGCTTTACTTAAAGCTTCCCATGCAACATCTCTTATCCACAAACTAGAATTGAAGGTTAAACTTATAAGACCAGCAAACAAGAGAGTTCCTAACTAGGTATTGGCACAGCCATGCTCCTAGCAATATGAACTTACTAGTTTGGACAGCAGCTTCAGACACAATCTTAACATGAGATAATTATATAAGGAACAAAAGAATAAATAACAGCTGGTAGTTTTTGTGCAAAGAAGCTAATGAATATGGTAATCTTTTTGCTCATTCTCTGTAAGATAGCCAGCCAACCAACCATCGGATCTCATTGCAACGTTACGGTGAACCAGACAATGCCTAGGACTGTTATTCAGACTCTTCGATTCTGGCGGGGACAGAAAAGAAGAACCAGAGGAGTAGAGCTTGGAATGTAATACCACAAGCTGTTATGCAGATTATATGGAGAGAACAAAACAGAAGGAAATTCAAGGAATAGGTAAAATGTTTGATCAGATTTATAAATTGCACCTTTTTCATTATTTTAGAAGTAACAAGAACCCCACATGTATAGAAAAGTTGGATTCCTAGATAGGACCGCTAATCTCTAAAGATCTAGGCAAATCAACCTGTGCCTTTTTTGTCCCTAGATGTCATCCATTACCTACCAAAGAAAATCTCCTGTAAGAGGTACAATTTGAAGTGACTAGTTCTCATGGTTCTTCTGAAAATATAAAGTCTGAACTCCTCTTTCTCTTAATTCTCACAATGCACATAGTCAGAGCAAACAGCTAGATACTGAGGTGAATGGCAAATCAATCAATCAACTACAACTTAATTCCAAACTAGTTGGACTCCGCCTATGGATCCTCTATATATTCTGCTCTATTCAGGCCTATTTGATTAAATAATGGTAAGTAATTTGTCTTCTAAGGCAAATTAGGGCACCAATTTCAGGATAGCAAACAGACAACATATAGATGAGAAATCCAATTCAAGTTAAGAGATTCAAACTTTCAAGTAAAAAATGCAGCTTTACCTCTGCACTGTGTTTCTGCACCAGCAAAGTTGCTTCACTATTAGCGTTTACGAAGCGCCACTGTAAGTGTCGATTGTAAAGAAGCCGCAGCAAGTGTGCATCAAGAATTCGGTTTTCCCCTACCTTCCCCCTCCGAACATCAACCGCAAAACTAAGAACTGACGGGGTCTCAATGAAGTTACTATTAATGGTGCTAACCACATTTCTGACACGAGATGGACTAGGCATTCCTCTGGAAGGAGATGATCCTATAAGCTTACTAGGAGATGCAGAGCGAATGCCAGCACGAATAGGCGATGACATTGCTCGAGGAGACGATACTGGGACATCACTATGGTACTTTCTCAACTTTGGTGGCGCAACCATTTTGGACCCTGGACTTGTCGATAGAGGTGAACCTGGATCCTGTAATCTCCTCAACCTACTGTTTGTTTCTTGCCAAAACCTAGCAGAAACTACAATCCCACGAGGCACACCACGTATACGAGAACTCCCACCACACTCCTGCACTCCTGTACTACCAGAAGAAACACTATCCGTGTCAGATGCAGTAAGATCAGATGGCAGAGTAGAATCATTATTGGCTGAATTTACATCCTGAGCTTGTTCAACAGCCTTCAAAGGCTCTGCATTTCCTAAATCAAGACTCAACCTGCCATCAAATGAAGCCCTTCTTTCATCAATCATAGATTGCTGAAGTGTCCTAATTACGTTTCCAGATCCAATAACCTTGTGTCTGTCCCCATTACTACAATCTAAGCTCCTTGCCAGCGGATTCCCCTGCCTAGACCTCCCCGGCCAACGGTGCTGATCAACAGGCTTAGAATTCTCCAACTGATCCGCCCCATCAGCTTTCCCTCTAAGGGGAGTAGTAGTCCTCCTCCTCTCAGGGGTACCCTTCCTTAAACTACTCAAATTTGGAGAAGGTGGAGCCGCTTTAGTCTTACTTACTGGAAGTGAATAGGTTTCCCCTTGAAAAGATACAGATAAACTCCTAGTAGATGTCACCAGCAGCTTTGTTGCTGCAGAAACTTCAGCTACATTGCTTACTTTTGAATCAAGATCAGCTGTAAGTGGCCTGGAAACTGAGGTCCGCCTCCTGTCCACTGAAACAGATCTTTTGGGAACTGTAACCGGAGTATTTGACAAAAGGGTAGAGCCCGAGTTTCTAGAAATCAAAGGAGACGGAAATCTTCTACTAGAAGAAGAAGTTGAAGATACTGAAGAAGAATTTGAAGAAGAAGTTGAAGGAGAAGGAGACATATACCGAGATTGAACAGTTCTTGATTTGGGTCTTTTTGGGTTAACAACTCCATTGTTGTCTTTCTCAGAGGGCAGTAATGGGGGTCTTCTTGAAGTCTCATCTTGTGATGGGGTTTTGGGGTTTTGTCGGCCAGTTGAAACTGCTCCAGAAACAGCAGCAACCATCATCACACACACACACTTTCTCACTCTCTCTCTCTCTCCAAAATGGGAATTCACCTCTCACATTGTACTTTCAAAACAAAATACACCTACCCATTAACTCTTTCCATGTCTCCATGGCTAAAATCCTGCAAAAAAGATTCAAGATTCAAGAAATCCCACCATAACTCAAAACCCCATTATGTATTTCTAGTAAAGTAAACATTTTTTATCAAGATTATACAGCTAAAAAGGCAGAAAGATGGGGAAACAGAAAAAGTTTCCGGCGAGAGTGAAGAGGAAGAAGTGAAGAGAAAAGGGTCAGATTTGGGGGTACAGAAAATTGGTGCATCTTTTAGCTATGGGTGATTTTGGGGTTTTGTGAATCTTTGGAAAGACGTTACGCTAAGCAAATCACAATTTTTATGTTACAATTATATTTCTTAATAATCATATTTAATTTGCTTCCTTTCCACTACTTTATAATAATAATAATAATAATGTAATTTAGTACTAGTAATTAGAAAATGATTATTTCACTTATTTACATCAATTAAATCTTTATTTTTGTTGATTGCAAGTGGAGTTCGTAGGTATTGATGGACGTGTCCCAACTCCATATAAAAGTTGGGAAAATAATAAAAACATAAAAAAAAAAACTCCCATACTTGAAATGCAAGTAATTACTTTAATAATTTTTTTTGCTTTTTAAAAATTTTATCCTTTCCCTTCATAATGAATATGACATATCAAGACAAATATAATGTTTTAATACCTCTCAACTCCATAGTATTGAAGAGCCAACTTTATGGATCTTCATTTATTTTTTAAATTTATTAGTATAATTAAAATCATAATTAATTTTTCAGTAATGCCTTTATATCAAAAAAGTTAGGAAAAAACATCAAAAATGATAAATTTAATTTCAAAATGCACATAAAACATCACATAAATAAAAAGGAAAAAAAATGTCAATATAAGTAAAACCATATCAACAAATTATCTATAAAATATCTGTTATATACGAGCGAATATTATCACTCATGTAATTCACATAGTACATTGTGATTTTTTTTTTATTTTGTTTAAATAGTATAGTATTGTGCATATTATACAAAGTAAATTATTGAAGTAGCGATCCTTTTTTTTTAAATTATTTTGTTTCCAAATATAAACCTAGTTGAGATAGATTTCAATTTTAAAAAAATACTCTAACTCTATTAAAGATAAATTAAAATTTTTAAATCTAAAATTGAACAAGTAGTCTACTAGATCATAACCATTCAACTCTTTCTAACTCTAGTTGTTGATCTTTCTTTATAGATGAAAAATCTAAATAACCTTACATTCAAAAGTTGCACCATTAATATTTTTTATTATTTTTTGGACAAACTTGGAAATTATATTATTATTTTTTTGCTATATGACAAATCAAACTATTTATACTTATATTTCAAATAAGAAAGACATATTACACTTTTTGTTAAAACTTGGGTGTCAAATCAATCTAAAAAAAGAAAAAACAAAATTAAGAATATTTATATACCCTACTTCCTAGTTCCCTCAGTTATACTATATACTATAAAGTTAAATAACATATATCTCCATAATATTAGAAATTTGGACAACTCAAAATAGTTGAAAAGTGAAAGCCCTATCTAGTAGATTCCATTTGTTCCTAGGGGTCATGCTAATCTTGGTCATCATCTTTTAAATACTTTTTTAATTAATTAATCACCTATAATTTTGTTGGGCAGCAAAGCTATTTATATAGGTTAATAACTAACAAAACACAAATTTCATAGTTTGACTATTAAGTAGGCTCTTAAAGCTACTAGTAATTAGAGGCAACAAGCCAAGGAATCTAATTAGAGCAAAGATTAAACAATAACAAATATTTATTTATTATAAGTCTCATATGCATACTAAAAATGTATACAACTTAAACTTGAGTTTTTAATATTTTGGCATATAAGTAAGACAAAGAATGACATGGATGGATACAGTTTATATAGGCATTAAATTTGTGTTTTATTTGCATGTGAGCATTGCTAAATTTAGTAAAATTACAACACAATAGAGAGTAATTAAGTACATAGTATATAGTTTGTGTATATATCAGAAATAAGTGTATGCCAACTTTTTAAGTTGAGTGTCAATTGTGTCTGTCTAAAGTTGTTCATATGGATCAAATGTCTTTTTCACTAAAACATTACATTCTTTTGTTCTATATAATATGATGATTCATCCAAGTTTCCTCCCTAGCTTTATGAATGGAACATCTACCACAATACTAAAAAATCATGTATATATCTTCAAAAAAAATAAATACATACATCTCGTTTAACAAAATAATTAATTCACTTATTACAAACTTTCTAATGTAGTTACATGTTTGACATAGTAATTAATTAAAAAACCTCAAAATTATTATCATCCACTACTTAGGGATGTAACTAGAATTCTAAGCTTGTCTTTTTGAAAGTTCAAATTCTATAATAATCAAACTCAAAGTTACGAATTCGTCTTTGTCATTGCTAAAAGAACATTATTTTCTCAATGCTTAAAAATGTTTATGATTATTTTCATATATATTTTAATTGAATCGGTATGAAAAGATAAAATAACAATGTTTTTTTTTTTCGAAAAATTGTCACTATTTCAATAAGAATATATTTTTGCCAGGCATTTTCCCATTGAGCCGGTTTATTGAGAAATGAGCAAGAAAATAATATCTTATAGCAAACTTTTATACGAAATTAGAATACGAAAACTTCATCTTCTATCAGCATATGTCTTACATAAAAAATTAATTTTATGAATGGTATTGATCACAATATATTCCAAACTTGATATAGTATGAGTACAAAAGATTGCCTTAAGGATGGGAAAGGAAGAAGAAGGAGAGAAGTCAAATGTAGTAAGTAATGGAAACTCTTGCCTTGTAATCTTTGCAAACAAAAAAGTTCTAAATAATACTATATGCTTCAATTTTTTTATTTTGTATTTTTGTTAAATAATTAATGGAAAAAAGTTCTTTAAAGTTTCAGCCTAGTAATAAGATGCTCCGTCCCACTCATTTTTTGTCACAAAAATATATAATATTTCCCCTTGCTTTTCCCGCATTTTGCTTCTATCCTTGTTCCTTCACTTTGTTTCCTTCGCCTTAAATTATTCAATATCCTATCAAATATGTAAAAGTTATGACTCGTTTGAGTTTGATTATTAATTTAACTAGTTAAACTCGAAATAATTTATCAAACTATAATGTTAAAACGATATTTATAAGAATGCAAGTGAAATTATAATAATTTAATATATTATAATTTAATCAGATTCAAACTTAACTATATTGAATCGAAGTTACTTTAGGAAAAAAAAAATGAGTGGGTTATATCCCCATTAATTATATGGTTCATTTTGACCCAGCCATTTAAACTTTGATCCAAGAAAACTTTTGGCTCTAAACTCGTTTCTTTTTTACGGCTAATTAAGTTATTAGTATCATAATTGCAAATCTTAAAGTACATAAATATGTATAAATTAATTAGTATGTACCCGGAACCCCACTCTCGATCCCGGCATTAGATCCAACTACAATCTCAATAGTATTTTTCAAATTCGATATTATTATCGTGTTTTCTCGTATTATACTAAAATACTTTTAAAATAATATTTTCTTATTATTAACTAATCACTAAAAAAAAATATGTTACTCTATATGAAAACACCTATAGTATTTGATGTTGTACAAGTGGTACTCTAAACCATTTAAATTTTTTGAGGATTAGTCTCTGGGCGAGATATAACATTATTTAGGAGATTTGACCTTCATAAAAATATTTTCTTTTCTTTACAATTGATCTGAAAATAATATTTGGTCATGAAAAATCATTTTTCCGCGTTTTATTATAATATTTAACTATAAAAAGAAAAACAAGTCTTAAGTATCATATAAATGTTGTGAGATATGTCACAAGATTCTGAGGTAGTAACTAGTAACCAAGTTAATTATGTAAAACCAACCTATGTAATGTAGGTTCATGAATAATGTGTGTATCTCATATTTACATCAAAATCATAATTTAAAACAGAACCATTTGTTGCCAAAAATTCACATATATTGTCAGAATTTTCATGTCCAAAGAAGTATATAGTTTTATTTTTATTTTTGAAATTATGTTCACCCGTGACTTTATTTATTTCCTATATATAATATGCTTCTGTCTATTAATAAGAAAGAGATGATCAAGGTGAGAGTTGAAGCAAGTAGGGCATTACAATAAATGATGGGTTATTTTCATAAAACATCATTCAAATTCAAACTCTTTATATTTTAGTTTATCTGATTCACGTTAAAGTTCGATTTCACGTGAATAATTATATTTTCATCGGAAAATTATAATTTTAATTTAATTATAAATAAATAAATTGAATATAAACATAAAAATATGGGAATGCACGTGTGTATCTCTGAATGTATTCAGATATCTTTGTTTTTCATGAATGCATTTGTCTATTTACTTCTTCTCCAAACTCACTGCCACTTTAACAACAAAATTAGACTCTCCTCTTTCTTTTTTTAATTACTGTTACTAAGTACTATTCTCTTCGTTTTTTCTTTTAGTTCGTTTAAAAAAATAATATTTTAATTTTAATCATTCATGTAACATATTAAAAGCTATAAAATTAAAGAGTATCTTTAGCACATTTGATGTGTCTTAATTTTAGATTACAATCTTTTTAAAAAAAATATTATTTTATTAAATTAAAATAGATTAAATAAATTAAAATGGGAGTAATTAATGCATTTCATGTTAGATAAATTAATATGAATATATATTGCTTTGGATACTCAAGGCTCTGAATTTGATAACGATAATATGGTGCCAGAAATTGGAGTTATAGAAAATAGTATACTATTATTAGCAAGTGCATCAACAGATATGATGAGTCACAAGGGAACAGAAAATAGACATTACTGTGGACAAATTCATATCTTTAATTTAATTATTTCTTCCTTTTTAACTTTTTGCTGTTTTTTTTTTTAAACAAGAAACTAAGATCCTCCATTCAAGCTGACTCACAAATGCTATCATAAACATTATTTTTGGATTCCATTAATCATAATCAAGATCTTACATATGAGTGTTGATTCTAGAGAATTATAATCAAGAAACAAAGTGAAATATTTCAATATTTAAGGAACAGATTTCGTGACTTAAAAAATATATAACGTTTATGAAGTATGATTAAATATTTATAAATAAGATTATAATGATCGAGTACATATGTATTTATAGCACTGGTCAGGGGCGTGTGTCCGCCAACCACCCCTACAACCCTTCTTGATTTGAATCACTTTCTCTTTTTTTTCGTCTGATGTTTAGTACATATATTTATCCATCCCCAACTAATCCAGATTCATGTTAGGAGGTCAACTTCGCTTAAAATGACACAAAAGAATGGCAATATATTGTTAGTATGAAAATTAGGGTTCCTTTTGAAATTAGACTGTCAACCCTTCTCCTTGACCTTTTGAAATCATCTACAAAATTATTTGATATATGTATGTTGGTGAAAGCTGTGTAGAATATAATATCCTTTGCTTCTTGTTTCTCCTACAATTTGCAAAACGTGACAAATTTAAGCAATTCTAAATTAGTAGAAACTAGAAATATGTCATATTAACAAACAAACCTGTAGCTCAAAGTTTAAGTCAAGATCTAATTTTTTAATAGTAAAATTAAGAAAGTGGGGCCAAAGAGTGATTGAGAAAGTGAAATTGAATGGCTTAATAAAAATATATATAATTGACATGTTAACGGTGCCATTAAGTATAACTTAGATTTAAAGAAAGTTTAATGTGGTAAGCTTGATGAGACTGTGTTTGGTAAAGCTGTAGATTATTATAACCAAGTACTTTGAATGTGTGTTTTATTAATATTTAGTACTACTAATTACTAATATAGTTTGGTTAATTAGACAAACTACTTGTAGCTTGACGCTGACTAGTGATAATATATATAATACTCTTCACTAAGTTGTAGGTATTATTAAGTTCAACCATCACTTTATTGTTCATGACTAAACACATTTGGTGACCTATCTAAGAGGCTACTTAATTTGAACCTGTAACACTACACTTTGAATTTATTATGAGTTATGAAATTATTTTTTAAAGATGCATTTGTTCATAGATCACTACATTCAACATGTCATTATACATCGAAAGAAAGAGAAACAAAGAAAAAATTAAGTATCGTTTTAACACTGATAATAATTTATTTATTTATTTGGGGGGGGGGTGCGCGCTTAATCAAGACTTATAGCGTCGTGATACTATTGAAGAAAATCTCGTATAACATTAACTAAAGAGCATAGAATTATAGTACAAGTAAAATTGTGGGAAAATTACCCCAATTGTGAAAAAAATTACTTAAATATACTAACTTAATTTATCAGATTTTAAAAAAATTTCTGCCATTTTAAAACCTTACAAAAATCTATAGTCTCTCTTGTTATCGGATACATTAGTTCACGCGATGTATCGATTGGATACATTTATCTTACGTGATGTATCGGATTTTTGGGTACATCACTTTACACAATGTATGTGTCGGATATATTACTTTATGGGATGTATCAGTCGAATACATCACTTTACGTGATGTATCGGGACGTTGAGTGACGTATCCGAAATCGAAACGCGATATATTGGAACATTGAGGGATGTATCAGAAATTGGAATGCAATTTATCAACGTTTTGTAATGTATCTAGATTCCACTAAATTTAAGTAATTTTTGTAATTTTGAAAAAACTAGAAATGTGATATAATTAGCTCTTAACCCTATTACTTAGAGAGTAAATGACATATATATACAATTGTTATGAAAAATTAGCAATAAATAGCCCATAAATAAATAGCATTTAATAGACCAAAAAAAAAAGAGCACAAATTAGCCCATATTAACCGACGGTATACTATTAGTTTTTTTAGTTTTTTTTTATTTAAATTTTCTAGTGAAACTAATCACCACACACTATTCAATTCAATTAGCATAATTAGACATATAAATCTATGTTATCCAATACAATGGATTTTTTTAAAAAATTATACACTTTATGTATCCAATCATTTATAATATGTAAATAATTAACTAATTTATCTTTTATTTTATGATTGGATTTTTATCACGTGGATGAAAAATCATGTATACGATGCATTCATGTATACATATTTGTGTATTCGTTCACTAAAAATGTAAACATTGAATAGAATAATCTTTTATCACTTGAATGAATTTTTTATCATTTGAATGAACAACCGTGTATACAAAAACTCATGTATGAGTACATGTATATTCATTCACTAAAAATTTGTATACAATCCAGATTCTTCCTTTAGTGTGTAAATGAGGATTACACTTGGAAGTTAAAATGTTCAGTATTACACAAGTCAAAAATATTCTAAGTTAGACAATTCATCACTTTCTATAATCCTTCTCCTTCTAGCAACCTCAACTAGAATAATTCTTTTCTTAATTTTTTTTATCAGCAACACCAACCAATTCATATTGTTTACCTTTAAAATTATCCTTAATACGAATCGAATACTGCGAAGAACTTGCAGACTAAAATTTGAAGTTTTTGGTGGAGATTCAACAAAATCAGAATCAGAATCTCTTTTTTAGGAATAATTTTGAAATATTTTTAATAACCATGACAATTGATACCCATAATTAATTACTATCACCAATATTCACCCAAATATAAAAACTAAAACTTTCAAATTGAAAAAATTAAGACGCAAGAAAAAAGTTAACAACAATATAAAAAGTGAAAACATATAAATCTTCTAGAGAAGATATAACATCAATTTTTAGTACTTCTATTTAAAAGGATCGAAGAAGAATGATCTAAATATTTATATTACCAATAAATATACACCAATCAAAGAAAAAGTGTATATGAGAAAAGAGGAAAAAAAAAGGAAACAAAGTCCCACTTCCCATTAAAACTGCAACATGTCGTCACTAATTTTAAAAAATAATTAATTTAAAATTAAATTACTTCTCACATATTAACGTGAGCCATAATGGACAAAATATGCCAATTTTAATTTTTAAAAATCTTTTTTTATTATAAAAATAAAAAGAGGCTATATGTTGTCAATTAATTAAAAGAGAGTACATGCTGTCATTTTTTTCTTACTTAAAATTCCCAAAAAAAATGCAAAATTGCTTTAAACGGGCCCATTCGAATGCATATTTCGGCCCACGTGATTTGAAATCTGGAGGCCCAATTATATTTACAAAGGGAATTCTCCACCAAATCTTTAGTGGAAAAATTACATGAATTGGTACATTTTAATAAATAATTATTAATTTTAGCTATATTTTTTATTTATTATCATTTATAGTAATATTATGTTAAATCTATAATATGTATTAAAAGTAAATTATGTATGTAATATATATGATTATAATTGTTTTTTTGAAACATATTATGTTTGTTTGGTAAAAATTTGACACATTGTATTATAAGTGTATTAAAATGTGTGATAAATGTATTATCCATCATTAAAACTTGTATTATATGTGAATAATAAATTGTTCTTTGTAATATGTATTAAGCTTGTATTATAAATGAATTAAAAGTGATCAAGTGAAAAAAATGTTATTGCTATAAATGATAAATATTGTTTTATGGTATATTTATGTAAGTTTCCCCTTTTTAGTAAATCGTTGCGATTCTATCTATATATTAAGAGGAGTACAAATTTGTATATTCTTTTGATTTTTGATCTTTTACTTTTCATTGTGATTCGAGAACCGTTAGTAATGTATTTTTTGAATGTAGGATGATGTGTACCTCCTTGTGATGTATTATATCGCCAAGAACACAAGACACCACTTTGATTTTTTTTAGTTGATCTTAAGGAAAAATGTTTCTTGATCATTTCGTCTTTGAGAAAAACAACATTATGATCTCTTTATAAATACTCCAGAGTTTATGAGATATATGAGATACCAAGAAATAAAGACGTAAGCTAGAATTTAGGATAGAATACTCTCCAAATCTTAAATATTTTAGAGTTTCAAAATGGATCAACTTATCTGGTAAAGTTCTATTTAAATTTGATAAATTTTTTATGCCCATCTCCATTTCTTTCTTTTTCAAGTTTATCAAAATTTTGAGCAACTTATATATTCAACTTCTCTCATTTTTTTTCTTGTCTAATTCAACTATATGTCAAGTAGTTTTGAGTTGGTATCACTTGGGTCTTTTGATATCTACAATGCAAATAAGACTGGGTGACGGAACAGGACGTACCGGTACTGTTCCGGTTCGTTCCTATTCGTCCCGTTTTGGTTGCATACGGGACGGGATGGGATAGCCTGAATCGGTACACGGAACGGGACGGAACCGTGGTTTGGTACCGGTCTACCGATATCGATTCATCCCGCTTTCGGTACGTTCCGTTCCGGTTCCGGTCCGGTTTACTTAATATATATTAATTTTTTTATATTTTATATTTTATATAATTTATATTTTGTATTTTATATAATATATATTTTATATTTTATATAAATTATATTTTATATAAATTATATTTTATATAAATTATATTTTATATAATTTCTATATATTAAAATTAATTACCCACCGCACTCTCTCCTTCCCTAATACTTGGCAGGCGGCAACTTTATTAAAAGCTGCCCTGCGCCCTGAGCCCCTGACCACCTACCCCTGCCCTGCAACTTTTAATAAAGCTGCAGCTCCCCTTTCCAACCCTCCATTCGTCATTCTCATTTCTCCTTTCCTTATCCCAACGGTCGTTTTAAAACGGAAAAATTAAAAACGGCTACTTTTTTGTTTTATAAATTAGAATTGATTTCTAAAAACTATATATACATACATAAGTTTGAGAGAATATATATTTCCATTCATATTTTTAAGTTTTAGCGATTTCGGATTATAAATTATAAAATTTCAGATTTTGAATATTCAATTCAAGTTCTAAATTCTTAATATCATTTGTTGATTTGGTCATTTGATTTATTTCGGAGGAGGAATCTTCTTCAAATTTCAAGTTTCGACATCAATATTTTAATTTTCATTATAATCGTTTGTTCTTACACAAACGTTTGGTAACTTCGTTCCACTCTCTAATCTTATATTTATTTTTTGTATTTATTATTTGTAACTTGTAAGTTGTTCTTATTATATTATTGTTCTTGTTAAGTTTCGTATTTTGTAATTTGTAATTTTATATCATGGAGTCTTCTAAAATAAAGTGGAAAGTAAAAAAAGGTCTAGTAGAATCAATAAAAAATTTAGTTAAAAAACCTAATAAAGGGGTTAGTTATTCTAAATATAAAATTCTCTTGTTAGAATGAATACGGATGAATTTACGCATGTGAATGAAACTAGTTTTCCCCGTCTCGGTCCTACAAATATTAATTCGGATACTCATATGATTCCCCATGAACTCTATGAAAGACATTATGGCATTAATCAAGAAAATGAAGAAGTGGAAATGGATGAACAATTAAATTTAGATGAAGAAGTAGATTTAGATGATACACCCACTAGCCCCGACCTCAATAGTATAGGTACTGAAGCTCCACCTCCGATTGGAACTACTCGTCCCCTATCATTCCAACTAGAGGTAAGACCAAGGTACAGCGTTCTTTAAAATCACACGTGTGAAAATTTTGTTATTTGAATGAAGAAAAAACTTTTAGTATATGTAATATTTGTAAAAAACATTTTAAATATACATCTGGTGGGACTGGAGGTTCAACGGAGGACTAAAAAAATATTTGATTAACAAGCATAGTAAAGAGTGTTTGCATATATGTCTTCTCTTGAAGTTGGTGAAAATTGTAGTGTTGAAGCATCGGCTAGAGGATCAAATATGGTTTAAAGTGAATTAAATACTTCGAACCCAAGTGGTCCTCTTACACATCGAACCTATAACAAGGATCGTGATCGTGAAAACTTTGCTAAAATGGTTGTTGTTTGTGGTTTACCTTTTAGTTTTGGAGAACATCCGGGTTTTATTGCATATATTCGTGAGACAAAGTTTATCAAGAAGCATGGTAAAAAGAGATATTTTTGAATTTCAATAAAAACATTATCAATATTTACCTGCCTATTTTGAACTAATGGATTGTAGAGTTGCTATTGTAATTTGTTACAAATTTAAATAAATTAAATTGATATTTTTTAATTTTTGTAATTGTTTTATCCTTATTTTAATTTAATTTTTTTAAAATTACAAATTTTATTCATTTATAATTTACAAGACACAAGTTATAAATATAACTTATAAAATAAATATTAATGAATAATAAGTAATAACTTATAAAGTATAAACTTGAAAAGATTTAAATTTTGAAAACTTTATTAGACTTTACTTGCAAACTTAATAACAAAAAAAAAATTAAAAAATATCTTTAAAATAAACTTAAGTAAGAAATTATAGTATAAATTTAAAAACTATTAATTTAAACTTAGAAAAATAAAAAAAATCTTCATATTTTCGTAATCCCAAAAAATATCGTCCCGTTTTTCCCGTCCTGCTCCGATTCCATCCCGATATATAGTGAAACGGAACGGAACCGATTATTCATCTCGATAATTCCGATTCGGTTCATCTCGGTACCGATCATCATATTGGTCAACGCGTTTCGTTCTGGTCCGATACCGCTTCGTTCCGGTCCGGTGAATTGGTTCCGGTCCGTTGACCAGTCTTAAATGCAAATGTCATCACAATGTAACATCATTAAAATGTCATCAGTTCACATAAGAGCAAGTTTTGCGAACAATATGTATAACGTGAAGTTTTATTGATTTTATTTTAAATGCATTATTTCAATTATTCTATCTATATCACCAAATTATGTATTGAAAAAGTCTAAAGTCACTAACAAAAAATGATCACTATATTTTGAATAATAATAAAAAAAGTAACAAAAATAGATTCATATGCATCACTAGAGACTTAAAATAGAAATCTAATAAACAAAGAACTTAAACTTATAAAATAAAAGTAATTAACAAAAGATAATAATAATAAGAATGGAAATCAGAAAAGTTATGTATCATTTCAAACAAAGGGCAAGTAATAAGAAACAACATTCACAAGCTATTCAATAAGTTGTACATTAATTTTTACATTTTTAAGTTGTACGAGTATCTCAATAAAATTAGTGGCGTAAGATAAAATTTTAATAAAATGTCTCAAATCTACATAAATAAACACACAAAAATAAATATTTTAGAGTTGTTTTTGCCTTTAGTTAACCTCATGTAGTAATATAAAATCAAGGAATAATCATAGTAAGTTAGATGATACAATCATGTGTTCAAAGTACCTTACCTTAGATGTTTGTCGTAAAAACTTAATTTATTATTTAATTCAAAATTCTATTATTATTATTATTATTATTATTATATTATTATTATTATTATTGTTATGATTTTGTGAAAAGTAGATAATTTTTTACATAAAATTTGAACCTTTTTATTTTGAAGTAAGAATAAAATCTTAAAATTCCATAAGCTTTACTTTTTTCGAATTATAAGCTAATATTTCTCCTATAATCAATTATAAATTTAACCAACCCTCTTAAAATTGACATATAAACTCCAAACGACATTATCAATTATTTGTAGGAACTAATTATCTAAACTAATCACAAATTCATAAAATTCAAACAATGAATTTAAAATTTGAAGCTTTATAATGACCATCAATGATGAACTCTTGCTTCAGTAATTTTAAATATTTGAAATTTCTGCTTAAAAACATGACTTTGTACAAATTTCTGATCTTTCTATTCCTCTTTTCATCTTATCTTTGAATAAAAATAGCGATCTATGGGCAAAGCTTGATTTGAAGATGGTTATTTAGATGAGAAGTTCAAAGAAGAAGAAAAAAAAAGATGGAAGATGAATAAAGTTAGAGAAAGTGATAAAAAATAGAAGAGTAAAAAAAGAGAGAAATAAGAAGCAGAAGAATAAAAAGAAAGAGACGAAGAAGCAAAAGAGTGAAAAGAAGAAGAGGAAAAAGAGTTAAGGAAGAGGTAAAGAAGAGAAGAGGAAAAAAGGCTGAGAAAGAGGCGAATACGGTACAATTTTTATATTTCCAAAAAAAATATTATATTTAGTTAAAAAATTATGTTAACCTAAATGATAAATATTTTTATTATATAGCATATTTATTTGATTTACCGTTGAAAATAAGTCACAACTTCATAATCAATTGATATTTAACTATTTAATCACGAGAAAACAATACTTAAGACAAATATACACCTAACTTGAGGAAAATAGAAGAGACCCACTAAAATGTGTACTTAGAATATCATGTCAAACCATTGTTAAATGCGTATTTTTCTTATTTTGTGAAGAACATTAGCTTTGACCAAAAGAAATGTCTTGACTCGTCATCTAATGATCTGGATCAGGAAAATATTTTTGATGAAGTATTTCGTAGCTGACTCGTTAAGTTCAGAGATAATACAAGATTTATAAACATTGATAACAAAAATATTCAAAAACTAGATTGGAAGATGTCTTAATCATTTTTTACCATTATATAATGAGAAACACATACAAATTTCAAACTAATTAAGATATACTATATCTAGTAACTCGATGCATTATCTACAAACAATTACTGAATAAAAATATTACATTCGTACAAAATTTTTAAAGTTTTATCCGATTTATTATTTGAACATAGTATCAAAAGTTGATTTGTTTTTAGATTGTATTTACTAAAAACCAAAGGAATTCTTGTAAGTAAATCATAAATGTTTGTTGAAGCTTTGAAATGTGAGTTACCTAAATAAAAAAGAAATAGTATAATTTGGGATATAATTGAAGCAAGTAAACAACATATTGATACTATTTTGGAATCCAAATAAAACTATTTATCTTAGTGATATTATCAAAAATTAAAAAAAATTTGTCCAAATATACGTAAAAAAACCATTTTTATTTTATACGGCGCCTAAACTTTCCGGTTGCCGCCATTTGTTGACGGAATCCTTATACAACATCAGCCAAACAGAGCCTAATAAAACTTGCCCATTATTAAAATCACACGTGTGATATTAGGGCTTATAACTGAGAAAATAATTATTCCTGTTTGGCTTATATTCATTACAAAAAAACCAAAAAAAAAAAAAAAAGAGTTTACAAAAGACAGACAGATCGCAAAAGCCATTCCTCAAATAAAATAAAACAAATACTAAAAAGACAGCTTTGAGTGAACACCTACAACGTCGTCTTCGTCCCAACACAGGTCAATTCTTATTACTAGTGTTTCTGTTTACTTTAATTTCGTTAATTAGGGGTTTAATCATCAATAGGGTTTCTTAATTATCTTTTAATATTACTTAGATTTTCATCTCTTTGTCCTTCGATCGCTTAATCTCAATTTTGGGGGTTTATTTTTATTCTTCATGAGGTTAATTCTACTTTGAAATTGCTAAATTGGGGTTTTTGATATATTTAATTTGGAGCTAGTAAAGGAGGAATTGCTGACTTTATTGCTAAATTGGGGTTCTTGTTAATTCTTGGATTCTGTTAATTGAGGTTTAATTGCTTTTATTTGATCTAATTGTTGGATAGTTGAATTGTAACAATGCGATCTAGGAGAATGTATATGGAATTAGGGCTTATTTGGGTGTTGGGAGTAAATGATGTTATTTTTTGTTTTATGTTCTTTGCTGGAATTCACGGAAGTGTGGTTATTTTGATTGTTTAGGAAGTTCAAAAAATGGTGACCAACCACCATTATACTCGAGTGGATACGTTGGAGCTGAGGGATCTAATCTATAGGAAGATTGGGCAGCAGAGAGCTGAAAAGTACTTTGATGAGCTTAGTAGATTTTTCAGTTCAAAGTTGAGCAAGGTTGACTTCGATAAGTCGTGCATTCGAACTATTGGGAGAGAGAATATTCACCTACATAATCGTCTCCTTCTATCCATAGTGAAAAATGCTTCTTTGGGTAAGGTTCCACCACCAAGGCCTAAAAAAGCTGAAGAATCTCTCAGCATTAAAGTTGGGAACGGTTACCAAAGAAGTTGTCTACAATCGCTCTATGGTGATGCATTTCCCTCATCACCTCGCAAAACCAGGTCTCCAGTTAGTAGGGACAGAAGGTTGCGGGACCGTCCAAGTCCTCTTGGACCACTTGGGAAAAGTCCTGTTACGTGTGAAGAAGCAGCACCTAGGGTACAAGAACAGCAAAGTGCCACAGAATTGCATTCTCTTGGTAGCAGACCTCCAGTTGAAGTTGCATCAGTAGAAGATGGGGAAGAAGTTGAACAATTTGTTGGAAGTCCAGGAATTCAAAGCAGAAGCCTCGTCACTGCTCCTCTTGGAATTTCTGTGAATGTAGGTGGTGCTCGAAAAACTCTCCATAGTGGATCTGTGTACAACTTTCGTCTCGAGACTTTTCAAAGCTGTAGAGAATTGCCTGAGAGTAGATCGTTAAGAAGTCGTTTGGAGCGGAAGTTAGAGTCGGAGGGGCTTGGCATAACATTGGACTGTGCTAACCTGCTAAATAATAGCTTAGATGCATTTTTGAAAAGGCTGATTGAACCTTGCATAGGACTGGCTGGATCCCGACATACAAATGAACGTGTCAGATATTGTAATGGTCAAACACTGCCTGGATGGTATGGACAATATCCTGGAAATTATACAAAAAGACAAACAAGATCCTCATATGGTAGGATGTTGGATTTCCGAGTGGCAGTGGAGACTAATCCTCATATACTTGGGGGAGATTGGTCCATGCTACTTGAGAAGGTCTGTGCTTCTTCTGAATAAACAACTCATTTTCATCAATCTTGTTACCAGATGGATAAGTGGAAAATTCAGGCTTTTGTGTCTGATTAGAATGATAGTTCTTGACATGATTTCTGACGGAATGAAGTATCTATGAGAATTGCCAAAGGGAACAACATGTGAATATTGTGGGAAGCTGTCGGATGTGTGTTGTGAGATTTGTATTCTAGGAGAATTTGTCCCTTGGGAGGGTCAGGGTTACATAGATTATGCATAGATATTGTTTACAAGCACTTGCTCGTATGTCATTTTTCATTTTACAGATGAGGTTTCTATGAAATAAGATGAGGTTTCTATGAAATATTTTCATGAAATAAATCATTTAGTTCAATGCAGCTGTTTACTATTGTAAAACTGAGAAGTTAGCAAGTGAATCAATTTCTAACCGTTACTGAGTGTTTTCAGCTCCCAAAAATTTCCAATTTCCTGTCTCTTCAGTGATCTACTTTTGCAACATAAAGGCAACAATTATATTTCCTATGTCAAGTGAAATGGACATTTTAACTTTTCTTCCTGGGTTGAAGTGTCAAGTGCATTCCTACTGTAGAGAAGAATATAGTGAGATATGCACTTCCTGGTAGCTTCAAGCTTCAGGTGACATATGCTTTCATTATTGGCTGCAAAATGTAGCATCCTGGTTCAAAGATTGGTTGCTTTTGGCAATCTTCTGTCTATAGCATATCTTACATTTTTTTCTTTTGGTTGTATTCTTGTTAGTGCACTTCTATGTGTTGGTGGGGCTTTTTCTCTTTGCATTTTATCCATCCTTTCCAGTCTATTCAAATGATAATGTCTTTTAAATGTTTGAGGTTGAGGCTGCCCAAATTTATTGTGGTTGGTCTGATGTAATGTGATGCCTATTGGGTGGTTTCAGTCCTTCAAGTTATGCATACGCTTCCAGCATTGGCAGCAAAAGGTTACATCATGGACCAAAGGCTGGCTGCTTTTAGCGTCTTGTGTCTCTAGCATATTAAACATTGTTACTCTTCCTTTGTTTCTTCCTTGTTAGTGCAATTCTGCGTGTTGGCGGGTTTATTCTGATCACTTTATCATCCTTTCTTTTTAGTCTATCCATATGACAGTGCTCTTTAAAAGTTTTAGGCTGAGGTATGCACTTCATGCCCTTAAATTGCTGAGTCTGAACTGACTTTATTAAATTAGATGCCTGATTGGTAGCTTCAAGCCTTCAAATAATATACAATTCCAGTACTTGCACCAAAAGGTAAAATTACTGTTCAGCAGTTGGTTGCTTCTGGCACTCTTCTGTCTCTAGTATAGCATACATTGTTACTCTTCCTTGTTTCTGCGCCTGTTTATAAACTTCTGCATGTTGGATGGGCTTATTTCTCTTTGCCGTGCTTTTTTTCTAGTTCATCGAAATGAGAAAACCCTTTAAATGTTTGAGGTTGAGGCATGCTCTTCTTGTCATTAAATTATTGAGGCTGATCTGAAGTTTGTCCAATCCCAACCTTGATTGGCACCTTCAAGCCCTCAGTTGATATATGCTTCCATCTTTGGCTGCAAAGTGTAACATCTCTGTTTGAAAGTTGGTTGCCATTGGCAGTCTTCACTCTCCAGCATACTGTGCATTGTTAAAAAATTGGTTATTTGGTTGTTAGTGCAGGTAAAGGCTTTTTCTCTATGTTAATGATCTTTTTTTCTGACTTGCGCTTGCATCCCTTCTCTATACAATATGCAGTTTGCATTCTAATTTTTCTCAATCTTTAAAATATATATTCTTGAAACATGGAGATCTCATTGTCTCAGCTAGTTCTCCTTGCCAAGTAACACATGAGATAGGGCAAAGAACATTTGAATAATTTGGATTGATTTTTGTTACTGATTCATTTGAATTTTAATCAACCAAATAATTTTCATACACAATATTTGTATATAGTACATTTTGTTATACAATGTTTGAAAGGGACCAAAATAAAATATAATACTATTCTTCAGTGATTATGTAGGGAAGCTGAATATTGTGAAACTTTGCATCATTGAAGCGATTGACATTTAATTACTTGCTAAAAAAGAAGCAGAAGACAGCAACAAGGTTGGATAGAATGAAGATATACATAGATGTCTGTTTGTGTTTAATTTAGATACTTGATTTTCAGTACTTCATATCTAGTAAGCTTTATAACCAGAATCAGTGTGATTAATACTTTTTTAGAAAGATCAAATTTAGCAAATGCTATCATTTTGGTGGTACTGAATAATTTCAATGATCTAATATTTACTTTTCTAAATGAGCAGAATCAATAACGGTGTGGCCCTTGACATCATCCAACAGTATAGTGTCCTTAATTGTTCTTTTTCAGTGTTGTTAATTACGTAATTTTGCACGATTTCTCTTTTTAGTTGTCATGACTCATGCCTGCTTTCTTTCGGTATTTTGTCTCTTAAAGCTACTTTGCTATGCATTACTTGAGGAGGGTCTTTCGGAAATAGCCTCTCTACCTCCGCGAGGTTGGGGTAGCGTTTGCATACATTCTACCCTTCCCAAAACCCAACCTTGTGGGATTACACTAGGTATGTTGTTAAGTTTGCACCATTTTTTTTCATTATTATTTTTTGTTTCTCAAATATTTACATATAGTATTTGCCTATGTCTTCGACCATAGTAGGTAGCACTTCTCTACGGTAACATGCTCTCAATGTTAATTGTACACAAATCCTAACAGCCTCGCTGTAGGTTCAGAATTCTGCACGCGAACTTTACAACGTGCACATTTAATATCAGACATGCTTTTCCAATTCTGTCTCTTATAGTTCCACATCTGAAGATGAATTTCATCGTCTATGTTTTGAGCACCGTCTAATAGCTCATCTTATGTGTGTGTAGGACTAGAGAGGTAAAAACTAACAAGGAGGATCATTATGTATTAGCAGTGAGCGTGGAGGCTCGGCTGAAAATGTAGTGATAGTGCTCAGTTGAATCTGCAGATAAGATGTTTTACCTCATGTAATGCAATAGATGTTAACCTTTGTCCCAGCAACTCGAGGAACATCAACCATCTTCGTTTGAATTGCCCAATGCACATACCGACTGAACTGAACTGACTGATATGATAATATTCCCGAAGGACAAACTACACAACTATGTGGATGCGCTGATGCAACTGTATCCATGAACAGTACTGATTGGGGTCACAGAATGATTGAAAGTGTTTGTAACCCCATTTGTTTATAATTGATGTAAATTGAATGTCGTAACAGCATTGCTGAGCTTGTATCATTGTTTCCTTGAGCTACAGGCTTTAGCAACTCAATAATTGCAATAGACGTCTTTGTTTCTTTGATTTCAAATGATTTCTGGGAGAACTCTGATATCATCACGAGGGATGATATTACATAGCTTGGTTTGTTACTATCAATGGCTCATACGAGTGGTATAAGTCAAGCAGTTCAGCTGATAAAGCAGATACAATAGTAGAGAAAGAGGAAGATGGTAGTAAAGCATTAATACAATTCTCAGATGAATATACCAAAAAGAATCTTTTGATTCATGAGATAAATTGATTGAGATCTCGAATAAATACATGTTACAAATTATTATAACAAAAGAACAAACAGCAAGCAACGTCCATCATTTCGGAAAGCGCACAAACAAATTTTGGCAGAGGAAATAGAAATGCTCAGAATAGGAGGGTGAAGATGAGTTAAAAAGTCAGAGAAATGGCGGAAAAATATTGAAGTGAAGGATTTGAATATTAGTTGTAGGTTGGTGTAGGAGATGGTGATGGAGGTGGAGGTGAAGCATAGGTGGTTGATGGCTCGTACTTCGTAGGTGGTGGAGGTGAGTAGTATGATGGTGGTTGTTCATAGGTCTTTGGTGGAGGTGGTGGAGATTGATAGTAGGGTGGAGGTGGAGACTTGTAATTAATTGGTGATTCCTCGTAATATTTTGGTGGTGGAGGTGGGGGTGATTTGTAGTATGAAGGTGATTTTTCATAATAAGCCGGTGGTGGTGGAGATTTGTAGTAAACTGGTGACTTGTAATATTTCGTTGGTGATGGTGTGTTGTAGTATTTAGGAGTTGTGGACTTGTAGTAGTGCTTTGCGGGAGTTGGAGACTTGTAATAATTCTTTACCGGCGCTGGTGACTTGTAGTAATGCTTTGGAGGAGTTGGTGACTTGTAGTACTTTACTGTTGTTGGTGACTTGTAGTACTTTACTGTTGTTGGCGACTTATAGTAGTACTTTGAAGGACTTGGTGACTTGTAGTACTTTGAAGGAGTTGGGGACTTGTAGTAGTGCTTAACCGGTGATGGTGACTTGTAGTAGTACTTTACTGGCGATGGCGACTTGTCGTAATGCTTTGATGGAACTGGGTACTTATAGTAATGCTTCGAAGGAGTATGTGACTTATAATACTTCTTTGCAATTGGTGACTTGTAGTAATGCTTTGAAGGAGTAGGCGATTTGTATATTTTACTGGTGATGGAGACTTGTAGTAGTTGTGCTTGGAAGGTACAGGTGCTTTGTAGTATTTGTGTGATGGAGAATATTCAACAGGTTTCTTGTAGTAAGGAGTAGGCACATGATACTTAGATGGAGATGGTGATTTGTAGTACTTGTTAGAGCTGTAAGAAGTAAAACCATAGGAGTAATCAGCAAAAACAGTGCTGGCTGCTAAGCAAATTGCCAAAACAGCTGCAAGTAGGGGCAACTGCCCCAGCTTCCCTAAGCTTATCATTTTCATATGCAAACCAAAGCTATGCTTAGAGAAGAGATAGAGAGAAGTAAAAACTTGTCTTGCATATTTGAGAAGGAGCTCTGGTTTTTATACAGCAATATGACATCTTTCTTGTTGACATTTGATGTAATGGCTTCATGGTTACCCACTAATATGAGAGCAAAGTCCAAATAAAGACTTTGTCAGCACAGAGTCGTAGGCATCCTCTTGGTGACATAAAATGAATACAATTTATTTAAAATTAACAACATAAGAACAAAGAGGAATAGCACAAAGTAGTTAAAGATTTGACAATTTTTTAAGACAATAAACAGAAGAGAGAATGAAAACTTCACTCACTTTAACGTTAAGAATAAACCGAGTTTAATGAGTTGAGAAAGAGGATACAATTGCAAAACCTTCAAAATTAGAACCGTCTGCTCTAAATAGTAGGATATTGCTCTTTTATGTAAGCTGACAGTGTAATACGCGATTTTTGTAACTAGAACTAGGATATACAAAAAGAACCATGATGGTCCGAGCAACTCTCAATTAACACATTCAATGGTCTCTGTGATTCTGCAGAACTTCTGCTCCACCACACTAACATGTTACCGCAATGAAAATGACTCCAAAGTCATGCCTCCAGCCAGATTGTTAGCAAGAAGAATATATGAATTGTTAGCAGAGAAGACATCATACGTGCTTGGTATATAGATCACGCCATTGAGACTTTTTGTTGGCTTGCCACATAAGTCAGGTATACATTCCATACATATGAAAATGTATTGCTCACAAGAGGCTGTCGATGTAGTAATAAACATCTAGGTTAGTCACTTTCTCAAATACATGTATATATTGGTAGTTGAGGGATCTGAACCTTAGTTTTGCCTTTGGCAAAGACCGAGGATACAGGACCCAGAGGTAGATGAATGGAATGGAATGGAATGTATAATCAATTGGTTCAACTGAACCAACATTTTTTTACTCAGAGCATATATGTATATTCGAAAAATTACTAAAATAGGAGTAACAAATATTAAATCTGAATGCACAATTGCAGAAGAGCACTGTAACACAAAGTTTGAATCCATCGAATTTAAATCCTGGATTAGTCTTTGAGAAGCAGAAAAGACATCCTAAATTGTGTAAAGTAACCTTAGAAATCGATGAGACCTTGAGCATACCTGTAAATGAACAGGAACAAACTTGAATGTAATGAAATCACATATTGGCCAGTACATAAGACCACTGACAATGGTGGGAACCAAGTCGCGCTTGAGTCGGGCAACAATCTCTGAACTACTTTCACCTAAGGTAGCAACCAATACAAGGATTAGTGATACAAGCATCCTAAGTTAATGCCTACTGTAATTTAGAAAATAAGAATTCTCAAGAGTTTGAATAGATCTTAAAATCTGTTGCAAGTTCATTCCGTAAAATAAGAAGTTCGCAACACAATCAAATTCAAACTCAGCAAGCATGGTAGAAAGCTATTAAGGACTAAGAAAAAACAAAAAGAATAAAAAGGGGAAAGGAGCTAATGCACTTCCTAATGCAGCTTTGCAAATGAACAGACTCAGATTCTTATTTTGTGTCCAACTTTTAGATGTTCCTTTTCTAATCTTAAATTTCTTTTTCTAGTTTTTGTTGAAAATGGGGGGAAAAGTGATACAGTGTTTAAACACTATCCCTAAAACTCGAGGTTCGAGTTAGTTTCCACCTCCACCTCCCTTCTCCCTCTCATGTCACACCCTATGCCCTCCTCTCAGGCCTCAGGGACACATGCACAAAAAGAACAGGTTCTATCTCGAAGATGATAATTACCAGAGGTTTAGATTCCTCCACAAATATTTTATTTTGTGAATAACAGTAAGAGTACAGCCTATTAGTAAATTTAATAAGCAACACAGAACTTCTAAAACAGGACTCAGCTTTACCTTGTGCTACAGCATTCATGGAGAAGAAAACAGAGTTAATTGCAGGGCCATAAACTGTTTGTCCCAAAGCTATTTTTTTAAAGGTTGTAATGACATCACGTTTTGGAAAGCACCTCGACAGGAAATTGAACCAGAAATGCAGTGAAGGTCCAACAATTAGCGCTCCATAACCAGCCATCCTCAATGTTCGTGTGAGATCATACTGCTCCAACAATGACCCCGCAATCATCTGCAGAAAAGAGAAGGGGGAAAGGATTAGAAACAGGCCATAATATATTCCACAGGTGAACCAGAACAAATAGCTACACTAAAAGAGGGAATGATGAATAAGACGGGAGAAACGCAAATTATATAATTATATGTTGAGCAAAATGTAAGAGAACTAACAAACTTTGACATTCTAAAGTGTTACTGAACAAGATTTTCGTGTACGAGTACTAGAACATTAAAGCATCTTGAACAACTACTAACTATGAACCAATCAAAAAGGGACATTTAAGATCAGAATAGTAACAAAAATAGTTAATCACTTAATCCAACTTGAAGAGGACGATTTTAACTTGAGCTTTGCTATTATCAAACCATCATTGATTAAAATAAGATTACATTAACCCTCTATCTTCATATTATGTTGATCGTTTTCCTTAAGTTTGTTCTGCTATATTTAAGTTCTCTCCACCACATCTTACTTCTCTTTTAGAATTAGAACTATTCAAACAAATCTCAACTTGCAATTTATCAAATAACAAAGAAGCACTCTTTGTAAATTTGCACTAGTTTCTAAGAATTAACAATCCTTTTCACTTTATTGTTATTTGGTGGAATCCAGTCTAGTGTAGTCTAAGACAACATCAACCATCCCAAGTCTTTAGATGCAAACAATCTGAATTACCAGTACTGGTCATGATGTGAAAGAAATTGGTGCAACTCCCAACTGTAATTCAGTTTTTCAACCCAGAAAGTACTCATGGAAAGAAAGACCAGAGTCAGATATGGCAACTATGAGAAGATAATTGTGGAACTTATTGGTTAAATGACTGAATGTGGTTGAACTTGTCCATGATTATCTGTGGAAGATTTTATAAAGGAATGAATATCAAACTACTCTCCTGAATCAAAGAAGTGCATTAACAGTTGAAAAGCAGAAGACTGTTTGTCTTGTTTGATTAAGAAGTTTAAAAGTAAAGACTACAACTACTTCATAATAATCTCTGCAATTGAAACCCCTTCAACAGCCCAAATTAAAGAACAGAGTGCATTACTCTATACTCTTCAAAGCACACAAGGCAATATACAGCAGGCATGATTATTTAACCTAACAATGAATTTTTCAACTAAGTAACTTTCAAGAATCTGAAGAAAAAGTACCTGCGAGGAAAAATCAGCAGCAGTAAGAATAAGGCCGCAAGTGATGCTCTTGGTGATAATGGGTCGAGAGTTGAGCTTCTCTAAGTACCAACCCACTAACCCAAATTTTGAAGCAGAAGACGAAACCCCTGAAAAGAAAGCAAGAAAACTGGGATTTGACAACTCTAATTCCTTAGTTTTCCTGTAAAAAGAATGAGGTAATCGTGAATAAACTTTAGAATGTTGAAGTTGGTGATGAACAATATGGTTCTTGATATTCCAAGATTCAACGGAGGGACTTCTTTTCCATAGATGTTGCAATGAATGGTGGGTTTTAGAACCATTTCTGAGGAAAAAAGCACACATCTTTTGTATCTGTAGATAAACCCCAGGTGTATATTGATGGCAGAAGAGGGAGTTATAATGGAAAAGGGTCTCTTCTTGTTGTTGTTGTTGTCAGTAGGGGAAGAGAAGTTTCTGCTTCAGGCCTTCAAAGATGGCCGCCAATAAAAAGGAGCAAACTGTAGAAGACAAAAATAAAGTAAAGCCTTATGGTTTACCAAGCACTTCCCTAATTTTCATCCACGTGTATAGCTCTTTTTTTTCTCACAATATATATATATATATATATACTATCGAACTTTTAGAAAGCCTCATTTATGTCATTTGGTTCATTTATGCTATTACCTTTAAAGGTTTTGCAAAACTATTTTTAACACGTGGTCAATTATAATTTGGCTACATCATCAATTTTTTTACTTAAAAAAAATTATAATTCAGAAAAAAAATTGAATCATTTTTTTTGATTTTTTTAATTTAAATAAATTGACGACGTAACCAAATTATAATTGGCCAGGTCATCAATTTTTTAAATAAAAAAAATTAAATTTTTGAATAAAATTGAATTATTTTTTTTGATTTTTTTTATTAAAAAAAATTGATGGTGTGGCCGAATTATAATTGGTCACGTATCAAAAATTGTTTTGCAAACTACCGTTAAAAAGTGATTGCATGAATGAACCTTTCCTTTAACGGTAATGGTATAAATGAGCCAAACTTTTAACTGATAGCATATATAAGCATTTTCTGAAAGTTTGATAACATATTTAAGCCTTTTCTATATATATATATATATATATATATATATATATGATCTCGTATTTAAGAAATGATAATTAATGCGAATCATATTAATCAAATGACTTAGAGAAATTGGATGATGAATTTTATTTCTTAATTTTAGAAACTGGATGATGAATAATTTCTCAATTTTTAAAATTAAACAAGTAAGGATAAATGTTTATTTGTAATATAATGAATAAGTGAAATTGGATGAGCGCATAAATTAGAAAGAACTTATTCATTCTTTTTGCTACCAAGTAGTATGTTATATAGGAAATTAAAATGAAGATTAATATTAATAAAACATTTGAGATAAGAGAGTAGTTTTAACTTGAATTTTTTGTTTTGTAACTCTTCAATATACTCTTTTTAAATTTCTTAAATCAGTATAATTCTCAAGAACAAAACAATAATGATTTCGTTGCCGTTTTTACTTGATATTACACTGATTTATGTTTTTATTCTTAACTTCATATGATTTACCTAAACTCAAAATATATGCATTTTTGAAGGCAATTATAGAGGCTCATATTCAAATTATTTAATCCTTTTTTTTTTCAATTAAACGTGTGAAACTTTATATGAAAAAGTCTTCTGTCCATCTCTTTTGCAAAATAAATTGATATGTTGTATTACTTTTCACACACTTTTTTTCTCCAATTAAATTATAAAATTTTAAACAAGAAAAAGTATTTTGTCCCATCTCTTTTTCGCAGAATAAAAGTACATTATACAGTCGGTTCTTCATTTCCCTAGTTTGGTATATACCGATGCTATTACTTAAATTAATTTTTTTTATAAAAAATAGCATATAATTTTATTAAGGAAAAAGAAAAAAAAAAGCAATAATTGGCACCGCCAGTAGAGATGTCAGTTCACGTGACGATTTGCATTGAAGGGTTTCCAGCATTTTAGTTAACAGCCACGTCAGCAGTAACTTTTGACACGATTCCGTACTTCCATTCTCCTTTTTACACGTGTCCATGACCTCCTTCCAGCTTACTTTGTAAGTCCTCCAAGTTTTGTATATTTTTAGGATGACACCCCCATTCTTCAAATTTAGCTTCACGTGCCAAATTGTTCAAAAAACTATTTTACTACTTTTTATATCTCACATCAATAATTTATTACTTCCTCTATCCAATTTTGTGTGACACTTTTTATTTTCGAAAGTCAAACAGTTTATTTTAATTAAATATTTGTGTATGAATCTCAAATTTTTTGAAATAAAATTTATATATTTGTATACTACGTAAAGAATGCTATAAATAACAATAATTGATAATTCAAAATGTTAAAAAGATCTATGAAAAAAATATGATCAAAGATACACTTATTTGAGTCTCGAAATGCGAAAAGTATTACATAAACAGGGACGGAGGGAGTATTTTTAATAACAAGTCAACTCTACGTTTGCCACTACTGATAGATAACAAGCCTATTAACAATCACAAACCAATAGAGTTATGGTGAAGTAGTAAGTACTCCTTTGTTCTTAATCAAGAGATCTCGAATTTGAGCTTCCTTGGTACGGAATCTCTTTTATTAGGGAGCTTTTTATCCCAAATGTAGGACTTTCCAGCAGAAATCTGGATTTAGTCAGGCTCCAATATGAGTACCAGACATTAGGTAAAAAACCAAAAAATAATAAACCCACATATTACATGTAGGGGTTGTTTGGTAGGGAGTATTAGAGAAAATAGTCCAAGTATTAAGTGTGGTATTATTTAATTCTATGTTTGGTAGGAATTTTGGATCAATCCATGGATTAGTTATACACCCTACATGGTATTAGAGGGTGTATAACTAATACCATTCATTTGGTGGTATTAATTTAATACCATGGGACTAATCTACATAAAGACAAAAATACCCCCTTAAATCCTTTTAATCATTTTGTTTATTTTCTTGATTTTATATTTTATATTTATACTAATAAATTTGTTTAAATAAATTAATTTGCAAATTTTATTATTTAGATATAACTTTTTATTTCTAAAATATGAGTTATTTAATCTACTTAATATTAATATAAAATATGATAATCCGACTAATATGCTAATGTTGATGTATGAATTTAAAAACAATTCATAAGTCAAATATTGTCTCTTAACGGAAGTTCCTTAAACATTACACAAGTAGTCTAAAACAAGAGCATATACATATAAATAAAACATCTCGATCATAAAAATAGTTTAATTAATTTTGCTATATCTATTGTTTATTTTTATTTTATTATATGATAAAGAATTTTTTAAAAGATTTATTGATACAAAACAAAGTTCAATAAATTTTTCCTACATATTATTATAGTTGTGTGACATTTTGAGATATTAACTTCAATTTATAGATGACAATTATTTACTCTCAAATAATTTAAGTGAGAACGTAATGAATATGATAATAAAGTTTTATTCTTCTATCTAGTTAAAAATGCTATGAAAAAATAATATTATCCGTCAATTATCTACCTTGACCCAATTACATGAAATACAAAAATCCCATAACAACTCAAGGGTATAATTGGAAATAACTTTTTTCTAGAGCTTTAAACCACACACAAAACTAGTTAAAAAACAATGAACCAAACATTTGATAATAATAATCCCTGCATTACTAATCCCTGCATTATCAATCCCTACATTACTAATCCCTGCATTATTGATCTTTGTACCAAACGACCCCGTATAGTGTTATCACCACAATTTGGTCCCAACTCTTGTAAAATCGTCTTTGCTAGGAAGCAACATTAATTTAATACGAGATAAAGATAGATTGTTTTCAAAGAAATTTCACTTCAAAACCATCAAGCACTTAGTTTCAAAAATTCAGCAAGACAACAATTTTCTGCTGCCAAGTTATCAGTGAAGGTGAGCTTTAGTGATGAATTTAAAGAACGTTACGTATATCATGAAGTGCATTCGACTCGAGATTTTTAATTTCAGTAACACTGTCAAACTACATATACAATACATAAGATATAATAGCAACCACAACCTTGTGAAGGCTGTTGTCAAACTATACTTCAACTTCTTTGCATCCAAAGTCATAGGGCACTAGTCCTTTCAGTTCAGGTCCATTGAGTCTGTTGTGTGCAAAACTGAAACAAAAGGAATGTCATCAAGAGTTGCATTGATTGCTCATTTTACTACAAGTAGAACTAATGATAATACACAACATTGTCTGAATCTACTATTGAATCACACTATATAGTAAAGGTCCCAACATAAAAGTTTGATGTTGTGACGCTCGTTCTAGCTCAAATATCACAGCTTTACTTGAAAATATGACATATCCTAATCCAAGAATGAGAGATTGTAACTTGTATGTGTCATTCGAATTCAATTACACAAGGCCAATGAATGGTTTCCAAGACTCATACTAGAGTCGTATGAACATCAGCATCCGATAACAATTTAAGGGCATATAGTAATTGCACTTGCAAACAAACAAGCATTAATCACTTAGCTATCACCCAAAGCCACCAACTACTAACTAATGATATGCCATAAGTTAAATTTTTGCAATAGGTTGGTGGATTAAGCTCACAACATGTGTTTATGAACCTTAAAGCACATTTTTTAGCATGATGCAACCGGTCATTCAATAGATTTCTTTCTCCCCCAGTAACACAGCTAACAGAATGAAGCTCAAAACAACCTTCACCAATAAAATTGGCAGACCATATCAAGGGATAGTTAGAGGATCAGCGAAAAATGTAAACAAATTTTCAAGAAAGAAGAAAAAATGATTACCCTTCCATAGGAAAGCTTCCAAAGGGTCCATCAGCAGGGATTGTTCCACAAAGATTGTTGTTAGAAACATCACTGCAGCAATGCAATAAACAAATACACTCAAGCAGAAATCAACGCCATATTGTTCGATTGTCTTTTTCTGTTTCAAGGTGTAAATACTAAGGTAATAACAGCAGATAAGAATTTGAGGACTTACAATACTTTAAGGTTGGGGAGTGTCGTAAGTTCCCTTGGAATCGAACCAGTTAGTTTGTTGTCGTTTAACCGTCTGTAGTCACAGCATGAAAAAGATTCAATCTTTATAACATCACATCAAATATCTATTAAAAAATGTCAAATTCATTGATCATTCAATGAGAATATATACTTACAAAAATCTAAGAGACTTTAGTTTAGCAAAAGACTTGGGAATGTTGCCTTCAAATTTGTTGCCATATAGGTCCATGCTAATAAGATTTTCCAGATCACCAAATTCCTTTGGGATTTCCCCTTCTAAATTATTACTATAAAGTTCCCTGCAATTCAGGATAAAGTTTGTCCATCATCTTAAAGACAGATAGATAGACTTGCAAGCAAAGAGAACACACAAAAGACTGAACTGTTAATCACAGAAACAACATTAATCATGTGACACTAATCTATACATAGTTATTTCTTTGTCTAAAAAAAAAACGCCCCTTTTTCTATAACTTATCCGTTACTTTATCCACGGTTTCACTACAGCCAACAAAAGATACTAAACTGAGACAAGAAACAAAAATACAAGAAAAGAGATAAACAAAGAAAAATACAGATACTGTAGATTCTTGAGTTCACCAAGCTCTGGTCCTAATGTTCCAGAAATATTAGAATTGCCCAAATCCCTGCAAATTTCAAAAATTTTAAAATGAAATCATAAGAATTGTCAAATTACTAACAACAACAAGAAGTGACAGGCAAAAATCAAGAAACTGATAGAGCATCTTACAGGCGAATAACATTATTATCTGAGTCACAGGTAACATGAAACCATGTACAAGGATTTACAAGTGTAGGGTCCCAGCTTTGTAGAACATTTTTTGGGTCAGATAGTTTGGTTCTCAAAGAATGCAAAGCAGTCCCTGCAAAACAAAATTAAATTAAAAAAAGAATCTTGAGTAACATTTCAAGATTGAACCTTTTTCTTGTTTTTATACAAATATTTCCATTTCCAAGATTTTAACTCAAACCCCATGAACTAAAAAGAAAAAATAAAACAAAGAGGGGTTCATATAGCAACACAAAGCTGAAATCTTTAAACCCTAAGAAAACATGGGAAACTTAGATTAGCAGAAAGTACCTTCAGAATTTGTGGAGAAGGCAGGGGGAATACAAAGAATGATTTGGAAGAACAAGAGAAATGAGGAAGGAAAAGCCATTGAAGAAATGGAGAAAGAATGGAAGTTTTAGGCCAAAGAAGAAAGTACATGTAGTAGTGGTAGAACCAATAGGGGTGTTATATAAGAGAGAGGTCAAGTCAAATTTGGAAGCTGTAAAATATTGTTGAGTGTTTGTACAACTGTTGAGTACTTAGTACAAGTTATTACTATTAAAGTGAGTAAATGAGACCAGTGCTCAGTTCTGTTGTTCACACTATCACTGTGAGATTTTCCACAAGGACTTCTGTCCTGTCTCAACTCTCAACTGAAATAATTGTCTACCAAATGCCAAACCACAAAATTAAAGGGGTTAAGTATTTATATTTCCTAATTTTTAAGTATTTTATGTGAACTCAAATCCAACATTGTTGATTGAATGACATCTCAACCATTTCACTACACTCTCAATAATTCCATGCAAATTTATGCAAGCATTTAATATTAACAACAAAACTGGGGGGTTGGAAAGGGGTGGGGATTGCTTTTTTTTTTTTTTTAATTTCAAGAGATTGCTTACAAGTCGCTTGAGATAATTTCCTCTATATGATTTTAGATTTATTTCATTTTTAGTAAATAACAAAAATGTAATAATTGAAAGATAATATGGCCGAAATTATCTGCGCTATTTTTTCTCATTTTATTCTTATATTACTTAACACTGTCCGGTACTTTCTCTTATTTATTATACATTTAAATCCTTGGCTCACTCATATACATAGAAGGAACATACGCAAGCAATATGTACAAATTTGCAGCACTCTTCTTTACATTGCAACCTTCAGTTACATATTCGAAAGAGAAAAAAGAACCAAAAAAAAGATCAATCTCACACGAGATCACTATACGAGTAGTGGAGAAGTATTCAAAAGTTTAGTTGGTTGTTGTCATGTTGATCAACAGAAAAAGCATGGGAGGGGGAATAGAAAGAATTTATCATATTTCTAATATACTAGTTCTCATAATTTCACGCCTCCTCCACGGTTCCCTTCCTCTCCTCTTCTTCAGCTTTAATCCAGGCAGCCTACAAGGAAAACAAGAGTAAAGTCATGAGAAGTAGAAAAAGGAACAACAATATAAAATGGCTTAAGACTGAAGTTAATGCACTTGCCTTGTCTCTCTGAAGTCTAGACATATGAGGACGCATAGAGTTCCCGAGGCTTAAGCCTCCCCAAGCTTCTTGCAACTCCCTCTCCCTTATAGCTTTCCGAGTAATTGAATGTCTTATCTGATCATCATCATCCTGTGGCTGAATATCAGCCATCTTTTCTCTCTCAAGTCTCGACTTGTGTTTCACCAAAATCTGATCCAAACTGCCTTCATTGTTCTGCAACTGTTTACCAATGGTGTCCCTTTTCTTTACATTCAGCAAATTGTCTTCCTTTGCATGAAAAGACATTTTCTCTTTTTCAAGCTTTGAAACATGCTTCACTAAAATCTTGTCCAAACCTTCGCTATCTGTGGCACTATTAGCTTCAAACTTTCTTTGAGTCCTCAGTGCACGATAGTCTCTTCTTGTTGATGATTCTTGCATTTTAAGTCTTTGCAGACGATGAACTGGCTTTACTAGAATCTTGTCCAGACTATCCACTGCTTCTTTGTTTTCAACTTCAAATGATAACGTGTCTGCTGGGTTTGATGGTTGTTCTCCATTACAAGAATTTACATTGTGGTCAACATTTTCTTTTCCTACCAATGAGGTAGTCTCGGACACATTGGCATCAGGGTCAGCAGTGTTTTCCCTATTTTTTGCTTCTTGAATTTCCTTTTCAAGTTTGGTCATATGTTTCACCAGATAATCCTCTAAACTAGGAACATTCATTTCATGTTTCTTCCTTCGACCAATTGCTGCAGTACCCAATCTATTCGAATTCTTGCCCTCTATTTCACTAAGTTTTTCATTCTTCCTCTTAGCCTCTTCAATATCTTTCTCAAGCTTTGAAGAGTGCTTAACCAACACACTGCCTAAGTCAGGAACCTCAAATGAATGCACATTGCTATTTGAAGCTTTACACTTGTTTTTTAACGTCTCGGAGTTGCTCTTGGCCTCTTCAGTTTCCTTCTCAAATTTTGAAGAAGGCTTCTTGAGAATACTTGCCAGATCATTGACTGTATCTGTATGGTAGTCTACGTGAACCACTTTATCACTAGATTTATCTCGTGTTTTTTCACATTTTTCCCCAGCTTCACTCCTGACTTTTTTGGCTTCTAAAACCTCCCTTTCAAATCTCGTTAATCGCTTCACCAAAAACTTGTCCAGGCTTGGAACCTCAGACGAATTATCTGTAGCTTTACACTTGGTTCTTACCAAAGTTTCGGAGTTGTTCTTGGCCTCTTCAATTTCCTTCTCAAATTTTGAAACAGATGGTTTCTTAAGAATACTTGCCAGATCATGGCTTGAATTTGTATGGTATCCTGAATGAATCACTTGTTCACTTCTTTCCCCAGCTTCACTTCTAGCATTTTTGGCTTCTAATACCTCCCTTTCAAGTCTCGTTAACCGCTTAACTAGAAACTTATCCAGGCTTGGAAGTTCCTCAGCGCCCTTAACTGTTCCGTCTCCTACAGATATTTCTGATCTATCATCAGCAGCAGACCCTGAAACATGCATTTTGCTGTTTTCCGCTTCAGCTAGAGCAGCGTTCAACCCACACGTTGCAACTATAGTAGCAAGAGATGAAAGTTCATCTTCTTGCAAACATCTAAGCCTTTCCAGCATCATTTCCACAAGATTTGGCATATTAAACTTTTCATACGCCTGCTTCTTTTTACATTTCCTTTCTTTTTCTTTTTCTAACTCTGTGGCTTCAGAAGCCGTATCTGATTCACATTCTGAAGAGAACTCAGACACTTCTTGATGATTATCATCTGTTTCAGGGTTCTGGCTTATTCTGTGCAGCAGTTCCTTAACTTCATCTTTGTTCATAGAAGGGCAATTTGCAAGCTTAAGAAGGGCAGCCTTAACTGCACTTGCTACTTGTTTATCCACCTCAAATGCAGTTTCAAAAGATGTTCTAACAGTATGAGTGGTGGGTCCTCCTCCTTTTGCTGGTGACTTTTCTATTTTGTAATGCTTCTGTGAGCAATCAGGAATGTCATACAAGATTACTCCAATAGCTGTTGCTGCTTCAAAAGCATCTGCAGAATATTTTTCTGCCTTTATCAGCAATTGTTCTGCTTCGTTACAATCAATCCTGTATGGCAGATACAGAAAAGGTAAGTTCTAGACTAACATATGACCAAATCTCTATTCAATCAATCAACAATGTCTCTGTCATAAATAAGCTAATACTATTGGGTATTATTTCCATTTTTTGCATGTTGGTCAAAATTAATTACGGGCTCTAGTGCAATATATGTAACACTGATTACGTCTATATTACATGTATACAACAACATGCGCAGACCTTTCCCTTTCTACCTTCAGGTTGTTTCCGATAAGACTCTCGTCTCAAAACAAATGTAATTGACACAAGAAAGTAAGAAAAAGAGACAACAAGATAACAATGTCCAAAACAAGTGAAGCAACATATATTAATACACATTAGAGAAACTCACGAAACCTAAATCATACTACAGCACAACAACACTCGACTATCTACTAACCTTCTACCCTAATCCTCTACCACCATAACTTCCTATATATAAAATCATGTTCTCAGCTGTGAGTATATATATGTATATTTATACTAAAATATACCAAACCTATACATTTCTTAGCTATTTTGTAAATTAGATCACCAAAAGGCATTCAACTGTAACTAACTATCTCTAAAATTTAATGTATCCAATATCACATAATTGGCAAATAATTCCTTTATGAGTTTCTAAGCAGAAAAAAACAATTCCAGACAAACACCGGATCTAATGCATGTAACAACAAATACAGATAAATGAATGTTAAATTACTCACCTTGAGGCTTGAAGTATTCGGCACCATGATGCTTCAACAAGTGCAGCCTTCCGAGCTTCCAGAGCTCTTTGAGCAGCTTCTCTTACTGCAATCTTTTCTCTCAAAACTCTACAATAGTGGGGATTAGCGTCCCCCAAAGTCTCATCAAGAGTTGAGTTCATACCATCCACTTCCTGAGATTTCACAACAGGTCAATAACACTGTCAGTACTTCTTCTACTATATATTGACAATAAAAAAGAGAATGCTCAAGCATATAAATATACCTGGAGCATTTTTATTTTCCTCTTCAAATAGGAATCCACTTTCTTGCGAGGGAACCAATTCAGAGGTGAAGTTTTGCGATGAGGGGGCTTTCTAATTTGTGATCCAGATTTGTTTAAAGAAACTAAACTTGACTGGCCACTTTCTTTCATTGCCTTAGTCTGCACTATTCCAAAACAACAAAATGAAAAACCCAAATTGGAAAACACTAATTAAAGAATACTTCAAAGCAACTAGATTTGACTGGCGACCTTCTTTGATTGCCTTGTTCAGCACTATCTGAAAACAAGACAACTACCAAACTTTGACAACACACCAATCAAAATGAACATTTATGTGAATTTGCTTAAAAGTAACAAAATCTGATTGTCAACCTTCTTCATTTCCTTGTTGTGCAACCTAGAAAACAAGAACATGAAAAAACAAAAGAAATATACACCTTTTTAAGGGAAGATCTAGGGTGTGTTTGGTATGGAGGAAATGTTTGGTTGATCAAAATGTTTTGTATAAGTGACATTCCAAGTTTATCATCTCCTCCCCCACCCAACCCTCACCCCCCTTGATCATCCCAATCCCTCCATCCCTGAACCCCCACTCCCCATCCCAACCCGCCTCCATAACGTTTTGCTAGATAACATATAAATGCTCTTGGGATAATATTTTATTACTTACATACCAAACCTAACATTCACTCAAACTCAATGACAATGAAGTTTTAGTTTTGTCATTACCGTTGCACCCACTCACAAAATCCTTAAGCTAACAATAATAACAATCAAGATTAACATTGGGGGATCAAATTAAATCTTTTTTCCTAATTACGAACAAGGGTTTTAGAAAACCCCAAAAAATCAAAAGAACCCAACCAAAAAACATAAGCAAAATCGAGAAAATAAATTCAAAAACTAAACAGAGTTTCTTCCTCAGATATAAAAAAAGAATGGGTAATGAGTACCTTTCCGACTCTGGAAGCGGCGGTGGGACTGTTCTCTGAATTAGAAAAATTGTCGCTCGCCGGCTTCTTTTCAATACAACCCATATCAAAACAACCCAAATCCATTCTCCACAAAATCAAAATTGAATCTTTTCGTAGAACTAAAAAGAACAATTAGTCAAATGGCCTCAACAATGTGTTGCAGTATACGAAATTCTTACTGAAAGTATAGCTTTTTTGAGTAAAGAAAAACTATAACTGAAGAAATTTGTGTTGTGATTTTCCTTGATTTTACAAGAAGAGAGAGTGTAGCTTTTTTGAGTAAAGAAAAACTATCCGTTACAACCGATCATTTTGTTCCCAACGGTTCTTTTTATATATTTTTGTTTATCCTTCTTCCTTGTACCCTTAATAATACATAAATACTATTAATAAATGATAATGAATAATTTTAGAAAATAGTGGAATTTAAGATTTATATATTTTTTTCCTTTTTTATTATCCTATTGATCAATTCTGGCATAATTTCTTAAAGTTGTCCTTCTGATTTTTTATTTTTTATTTTTTGATAATTTTGATTCAATTTTTTTTTTTGGTAATTTGATTAAATATCTTATCAGGAAACATTGATATATACATTAAAAAGAAATTATCTTTATCTAATTAAAGACACTTCTACATGGATTAACCAAGTAAGATTTTGTATTTTGATACATTTACTTTAAGATAAAATGACGAGGAAACAATTATGAAATGAATAGATTTTAGAATGAAACAACAGAGCGATTATAAAAAAAAAAAAGATCCTCCAAATCAGAATCTAGTGTGATAATTGGTTATAATATCTAAATCTAAAGGTAAGTTTTGTAAAAACAATGGTTATACCGACTTTGTTGCCAGAGATAGAACCCAAAAAATTGAAGTGCTCAAGTATTATTTTTTTAGAAACATCGAAAAAATTTATCGGCATCCAATATTTAAATCGAATAAATACAAATGAAGTATCATACATTCAGTCACTTGTAATAATAAAACAGAGAAGAACGTTACAGAAAAAAACAAAACTACACTCTCCAATTCTCCAAGTTAAGATAAACTATAACATGTACATACAAAAAAAAAAAGATTGTGCAACTTGAACAAAATTGAAAAGACTGCATAAAATGTCCAGAGAAACATAATAAGGGAAAACATTGTGTGTAAGGAACTGGTCCTTGTAGATCATTTCTTATTGCCAGCATCTCCAGCCTTCATCTGCAAAATTCAAACAAACAGAACAAGAATAAGTGATACCTCTTAATGTTGTAGCAGCTGAGGAAAAAATAAAAACCATTACCTTCTTGACACCGCGTACTTTCTGGGATATGTTAGCCTAAAATCGAAGAAGTTAGCCTAAAATCAAGTACAGCCTCAATCCAATCATGAAGCCCAATGATTCAATGCTGAAGGTGCACTCAACACATAATGGAGTATGAAAACTAAAGCGTTTATTCGAAAACATGAACTTATTTGCCAATAGCGACAGGAAGATGAAAAAATAGTTAGCTCATGAGCACCATTCTCTGGCATTTTGGAACATCCGCGACCAGGGGCTTGGACCCTTCTTTTCCACATCCCAATGATTGGGATACCATGGAAACTGCCACATCAAGAAACAGCGTTCAGGATGAGGCATCAATGCAAGATGTCTGCCATCCGGAGAACAAATTGCTGCCACACCCAAGGGAGAGGCCATTAAGATTGAAAGGATATACATCTGTTGGTCTTCCATCATCATCACAATATTTCACTGGTGCCAAGGTTGAGCCCAGAATATGATTGAAAACGCTCTCATCAGGGAAATAAGCTCTTCCTTCACCATGAGCAGCCCAAACACCCTGTGTACTACCTTCCATACCTTTGAACATTATGGATGGTGATTCTTCTATTGTCACACTCGTGAAATGGCACTCAGACCTTCCTGACTCATTATGTACAAACCTTGGCTGTGATGGGTCCCCGCCAGCACCCAAAATACCTCCCATTTGGGGCCCTGGAACCCAACCCAACAGAGCCATAAGTTGGCAACCATTGCAAACTCCAAGGCTGAAAGTGTCGGGACGGTTATAAAATGCCTGAAATTGGTTTAAAAGAGGCTGATTAAAGCGAATGGACGCTGAGCATAACTAAAACCTGCTTGATATCTCCATTGAGAAAGTCCGACATTGCAATATCCCATGGTTCAAATCCAGCAGCATAAAAAGCTGCAGCCATTTCTCTATCACCATTGCTGCCTTCTTCACGGATAACTGCAACTTTTGGCTTTGAACTGGCAGTCATGTACTGGTCATCAGTAAATTTTGGTGTGAAGGATAGTTTTCAGGATGGTTCATGCCGATTTTTCAATCCTTCTTTTTCTAATTCCACACATGAAGCCAGTCTTTGGAACTTTTCCAGTTGAAAGCTGGTATCTTCCCACATATCCCTGAGCACAGGAGTTTTCTCATTCAAATGTGTAATCCCGTCAACCCTCAATTCAACTATTGGAGATGAATTAACTTGACCAATGATATCAGCTGAAACAGCACCAAGGCGGAGCTTTTCCAGAACTAAATCCAAGTTCTTCCGGCTAACTTCAATGAGAAGGCCAAGCTCCTCTGCAAAAAGTGTTTGGGGTACACTACTCCCCAAAGAAACTAAATCTAAATTAATGCCACAGTTCCCTGCAAATTTCATTTCAAGGGCAGCCACAATAAGTCCCCCATCACTGATATCATGACCGGCAGATATAAGCTCATCAGAGATTAGATTCTGAACCTCATTAAAAACAGTTTTAAGATAAGAGACGTCATCCACATCAGGACTTTCATCCCCAATTTGATCAAAAACCTGGGCAAGAGCAGATCCACCAAGTCGTCGTTTCCCTTTGGCCAAGTCAATGTGAAGCAGTACACCATCATCACCAAGCTTCAAGTCTGGCGTAACCGTCTTAGTTATATCAGGACATGTCACATAAGTACTGATGACTAGATTCCCTGGAGCTTTAACAACTTCCCCGGATGCTTGGGCTGCCATGGAAAGACTATCTTTCCCCCTCAATTGCAATTCCAAGTTCAATCATAGCTTCAGAAAGAGCAACAGCAGCATCATACATTGCAGCGCCTTCGCCATCTAGCTTTGCAGCATACATCCAATTCCCACTTGCTTTAACATCAGAAAGAGATGTAACTTTCACCCAAACTAGATTTGTGAGTGCTTCTCCGACAGCCAACCGTGCCATTGCTTTTGGATCCAAAAGACCTTTTATTGGCTGCTCCCCAATTGAGCATGCACCTCCAGTTAAGCCTGTATAAGTTTGAGCTATTACAGCAACATCAGCAAGAGGAATCTGCAAGGGACCCACAGTTTTGCTGCTGTGCGACAAGGCCTGTGACGCATCTGTCAACTTTAGTGGTTAAGAGCCTTTTTGAACAAACAGAGGGAAGCCTCAAGACTCTCTTCAGTGAGTCTAAAACTGTTGTTGCAGGAGCAATATCAAGTGGCTCACGCAGAGTATTCATGCGATTTAATTCAAATGTTTTTTTAGGCATATCGCCAAGAACCTTCTCAAGCTCAAGATCAACTGCAGGCGGAGGAGGAGGCAGTTCACTAGACCTGCATTTTTCAATTGCTACACTATCCTGCAGAACAATATGCCCCTCCCCATTAATTGTTCCAATAACAGCCATGGGAACTCTTTCCCTTGCACAAATAGCTTGCAAAAGACCGCGACTTTCAGGCTTCACCAATATTGCATCTTGCTCCTGATACTCTGCACCCCAAATTTCAAGAACAGACATGGTGTGGTCACCAATTACAATTGCCCTTATATCAATTTTGGCACCCTCTGGGTTTATTATCTCCTTCACGACATTACAGTTTCCACCAGCACCCTGATCATGAATACCAATGATGGGGTTGTCTTCACCAATCTCAACGCAAGCACGAACAACCCGATATAACTTCTGTGCCATCTCAGCATCTCCACGCTGCACGGCATTGAAGTCAAGCTCGGCATCATTCTGCCACTGACCATGCTGGATGCAGCACCGCCTCCCATTCCAATGCGATATGCAGGTCCTCCAATCTAAACTACCAACATACCAATCTCGGGTTCTCCCTTCGATATGTGAAGGTGATCTATTTGCCCAATGCCAGCACTAAACATGATTGGCTTCAACCATTCCCTTCTCTCACCACTTGGCAGTCTCATTACAAAATTTTCGAGTATAACCCTGGATCAAGGGCTCCCCAAATTTATTTCCATAATCTGATGCTCCATTACTAGCATCAATAAGGATCTGCAGTGGTTATGCCAAATTTACTGGGTATGTGAGAGAACGATCTTCCCAAGGAGCATATGACTCTTCAAGATTAAGATTCCCAACACAATATCCAGATGTAGATGCAACAACAATAGAACCCCTTCCAGTAGCATGGGTATCTCGGATACGTCCGCCTGCACCTGTCTCAGCTCCAGGATAAGGTGCCACAGCACAAGGGAAATTGTGGGTTTCTGCAGTAAACAAGATATCAAGGAATCTGTCAGTCACGTCCAACGGGCATGTCGAGCCAGGCTGAGTAGGGCGCAATTGTTTCACTGGAAATCCCTTGATAGCGCTGGAATTATCTTTGAAACCAATAACCGAATTGTTTGGATTCGTAAGTAAAGTGCTTTTGACGATTTGCATAAGAGTCTTATCCACAGGGTGACCATCTAGTACAAGTTTTCCAGTAAAGAACCAGTGCCTACTGTGTTCACTATTAGATTGAGCAATATCAAATAGTTCTACATTAGTTGGGTTTCACTTAATGTCGTCCCTGAAAAGTTTGGTGTAGTACTTTAAGTCTTGCTCATCAAAGGCCAAGCCCATTTTCTCATTAATTTCCTCCAATGCCTTACGACCCTTTTCCATGATCGGTATATATTGAACCTCCTCTGGAACTATACTTGTCTTGAAAGAGGAAAGCTTCTCAGCATAGACAGACTCTGTCATCCGATCATGAACCATCGAAGCAAATGCATTAATATGACTATCCGGAAGTGACTCATTGACATATAATAAGTACCTCCTCTAACGCTCCATTCTATTTATCTCTATTAAGCCGCATGCTTGACAAATCGACACTGCATTAGCAGACCACGCTGTAGTGAAAGATTACCGTGGACCAACTTCAATGATATATGCATCCACACTTTTTCTCTTCTCCCCATCAAGGAAACTCTCACTTCCCAATCTGTCAGGTTCATAAGTTTCTCCTAAAACCCATTTAAGCACAGAAAGTTTATCACCTGAAATATCTGAACTAAGTCAAATGTTAAAGCACTGTTCAGTTTTCAAGCCAATTATTTGATTTGATATCTTTGTCTGAACCAATTTGAGAAGCTCAGCAGTGGCACTGTCCTGTAGAAACGGAACGCAATATAAATGTATCACCTCTTCAGCAACCTCCTGAAATTCGCCTGAATCTTCATTTACCAAGCTACTGACATCCTTAGAAACAACAGCTCTAATCTTCGCTGGAATATGGGACCTTAATCTCAAATTTTTACGTGAATATGGAATAGGGCTCAATCTTGGAAGTGTTGGGTTTTTTATTTGCCCTAAATTTCTTACCATAAATAGGTTTTCCTTTTAGGAAAAGGTTTTGGATTGACTAATCCTTTTTCTGGTAGGAAAAGGTTTAAGACTCTATAAATAGAGGAATGTTCCTTCTAACTTAATCAGCATTCACAATGTAGTGTTAAGGGCTTTGAGAGTTTTGGTTAGGGGGAGAATTTATGGGTCACAAGTTTGATACGTTATCACTTGTGTGAACCTCCCATGTATTCCGAGTGAATTGGTTGAGGTTGTTTCCCTCTGTATTTTGTACTCTCATATTTATAGTGGATTGCTCATCTCCTTTGTGGACGTAAGTCGATTGACCGAACCACGTTAAATCTTTGTGTCTTTTGATATATTTCTCGTTGTCTTCTTACTCGTGATCTTTTGAGGTTTGCATTGCTAGCTTCCGCGTTTACGCCTGCTTATTTCGGTCCTAACAAGTGTTATCAGAGCCAGATTCAATGATGGAGTCAGGTTTAGTGGTTCGATAATCGATGATTGAACCAGGTTAGAAGAAGGTGTTCATCTTGACGGGTGTAGTTCTAGCCGCAACCTTTTTGACAGTAATGAAGATTTTGTTGGAGAAATTGTTTCAGAGAGGTTCTCTGTGTTGAGACATAAATTTTGCAAAGGAGATTATGGAGAGGAGAAGCAAGTTGTTGAAGATTAAGTGAAGAAGGTGGACAAATTTATTTTGTCAGAAATTCAGGCCAAGGGGGAGATTTGTTGGGTTTTATTTGCCCTAAATTTCTTACCATAAATAGGTTTTCCTTTTAGGAAAAGGTTTTGGATTGACTAATCCTTTTTCTGGTAGGAAAAGGTTTAAGACTCTATAAATAGAGGAATGTTCCTTCTAACTTAATCAGCATTCACAATGTAGTCTTAAGGGCTTTGAGAGTTTTGGTTTGGGGGAGAATTTATGGGTCACAAGTTTGATACGTTATCACTTGTGTGAACCTCCCATGTATTCCGAGTGAATTGGTTGAGGTTGTTTTCCTCTGTATTTTGTACTCTCATATTTATAGTGAATTGCTCATCTCCTTTGTGGACGTAGGTCGATTGACCGAACCACGTTAAATCTTTGTGTCTTCTTACTCGTGATCTTTTGAGGTTTGCATTGCTAGCTTCCGCGTTTACGCCTGCTTATTTCGGTTCTAACAGGAAGTGTACCCCAAAGCAAACGATTTGTCTGCCTACTAGAATGTCTGGGCAATGCTAACTTTTGTCTATGAAAACCCTGTAATGTAAATAAAGCATATTTAAAAAACAATTTTCTAAACATCATTAAACAGAACATATTCAAAACAATAAAATAGTGATCATACTTGTAAGAACTCTGTTGCAGCAATGTCCCAAGCAGATGCTGCCATTGCCAAACTCTGCTTCTGCAATGAATAAGATATGGTAAAATATATGCCCAAGAAAAAAACAGAGTCTACAATAACATACCCACACAAAAAAATTGCATAAAAAGAAGCAATAATGGCTTATACGCCAGTTTTGCGTGTCAAAAAATCAAAACTTTGAAATAAAAATTTAATTTTTCTCCACAAATTTTTATCATACCAGAAAAAATACCTTTCATAGGAGTGATAGTGTTCTGTTTGGGGTTCAAAGCCAAAGTTTGAGGCGAAAAGTGTAGAGAGGGTTTAATGGTGGAAGCATCAGTGATAGTGTTCAGTTTGGGGTTTAAGACCAAAACCCTAGTTTTTAGAAATTCTCTAAATCTATCTGTTGTATTTCATTTATATCGATTCTCTAATTCCTACTAATGTTAATTAACGTATTAGAATCTGATTATTTGAAATTTATGTTGTTAGATTATTCCAAATTGGCATCATATATTATTATGATCATTGTCGTATAAATTATAGTGTTTAGTTAACGAGAATTAACAAAAAATGACCTCTTGTACTTAAAGGGTTTAAAATAATTTCTTAATCAAATATTTCCCCATCTATTTTTATTTGTTATGTTAATTTAAAAGTCAATTTAATTCTTTTTAAAATAAAATTAGACTATATTAATTTGATATTTTAAATAAAGAAATTAAATATTTCAAAATTATAAAAAAAAATCACTATAAAATCAAAAATTCTTAATTTTAATCTCTTACAAATATTTGTCAATCTTTGATTGTTAGATTTGATATAAGACTACGGAGGAAAAAATATTACTATTAATTTTCAGCAAACTTGAAAAATTATAACTATTAAGTACATCTTTTTTAACATAAGACATCATTCTTGTCTCTTTTTTTTTTTCTGTTTCTCCAACATGCATAAATATATATTAAACCATATGTTATAGTAATACATTATTTCGCAACGTATCTTATTATTACATTACATTACAACTATATATATCACACAAATATTATAAGATCACTAGTTATTTTTGGAAGATCCAAAGTCTTTTATTTTATTATCTAATAAGTACTTAAGAACTAATAGTAATGTTTATAGGCAATAGGAGAATCCGGGTCGGGTTTTTCAACACCATCTTCATTCCTTAACCAATAATTCTGGGGAAGAGAGGCTGCACCATTTGGTATATCATTCATCACTCTTTCTTGCCCTATTGGAAAATAAATTCCTGTTCGAGGATGTGGCACCCACCACTCCTCTTTCTTTATCTCTTTCTCCTTCGAGTTTTTTCGTGTTTCAGCTCTGTCATCAATATTTGAAAACGTACTCATCATGCGTTTAATTTGGTATACTTTTTGTGATCTACATCAAACAATTTTAATTTTTTAGTCACTAGTAGTATGTCATAAGAGTAGACGCAAATCTAATATTGCTCGACATGCATCCAACTAACTACACCATTTAGCCATCTTATATCAACGCATAATATTATGCTAAGTTTTTTAAAAAATATACTCCTTCTGTTTATATTTATATGACATTTTTCGTTTTTTGAATATTAAATATTTTAAGTTTGATCGAGAATTTACGCATGAAATATTTAATTTTTTTGAAGTGAAATTTATATATTTGTAAACTACGTAAAAAAATATTATAAGTCACAATAAATGATAATTTCAAAATATTTTAAACATCTATAAAAAAATTTACGATCAAATATCAACTTCTTTGAATTTCGAAATTCAAAAAAATATCACATAAAATAAGCAAAAAAAATAACTAAAATATCTAATTTTACGAAAAAATCACAAATTCATTCACCTACCTCCAACATAAATTTTCCATTGTATAAAAGGACATGATTTCCACCATATATTCTAACTTTTTTATTTTTTGTTGACGGATTGAATAAGAAAAACGATTCGAGTAGACTTTAGGGGTAAGTTGGTAATATTTGGCTCTATTTGTGAAATTAAGTATGATATATATCCTGCTAGCATTTGTGAATGATTAATAATTATAAATTTAAGAGTACAAGTAACTAATAACGCAAGGCAATTGAGAGAAGAAGAAATTAAACAACACTTTAATTACCTAATTAGTTGTAATCTCTGTGAAAACTTAGTGATTCCAGCTGCAGTCATATGCAGATAAATATTGATAAACCAAATTATAAATTAGAAAGTGTAGCAATGCAAATCTTTATAGGGAATTAGGGCTTTATATATACTCCTACATAGGATCAGTAGAATATGATTCTATTCTAAGAAAGTTTGCAAATCTTAAAAACCTCAAAAAAAAAAAAATGAAAAATAAATAACAAAGCAAAACAATTGTTATATGTACAAGTAACGTAATTTTTTTTTCCACTTTATTATCTTTCGTTACCGGACGTAAGTCGTTTTACTTAAAAAGATACTAACATGAAAAAGATAATTTTTTCTTGGACATGGATAGAATTAGAGGTGTTCAAACAAAATCGAAAAATTGATTGATATTGATTATGATTATTAATTGTTCATTTTACTTTATATTAAGGTTATACTGATGTTAGTTACTACACAGAACAAATAATATAGTCAGATGTATACCAAAGATTATCAGAACATATATTTTAATTAGTTAAATATGGTTAATTATATATCGCAAGAATTAAAATTTAAATTTATCAATAACCGAAGAACGATAACTATTCTTAATTCTTGTTTAAAAAAGTTAAAGATTAATTAAGACCTCAGTTTTGATACCTAAAGGCACCAAGAGAGGATAAAAAGGATTTGTTGTCCTTTAAAAGTACATAAAGAACATGTACTATTCTTTAACGATATGACTGCCTCGTATTATTATTCTCAAGTACTATAACCAAAATATGTGATAGAAAAATTAATTATTTTTTTATTTTAATTAAAATTTTCGAGTTTAAACTTTGAAAATAAAAAATTTGCGCGTATATAGCTGATAAATTTATGAGTTTAAATCTTAACTGATAGAGCGATAGAATTTGGATATGAATATTAATTGTAACAAAAGTAGAAAAATTGTTTATTTTTTTGCACTAAAAAAAAGAACTTATTTTTCTTCTGTTTGAGTGTAAAAATCGACACATATCAATATTCTTGTGCAAGAAAAAGTAGCCTAGTAGATGCAAATATGGTCTATGGAAACAGGTAAAACTCTAGATGAGCTGAGAGAAAAAACAACATAAATTAGATTTATTGTGTAATTAATTTATTTCTCAAGATTGGATTTTTTAAAATATATTTGAATTGAATCGCCTAAATATATAATATTTTTTAAAAATTTGATGACCTATATCCGACGAAATTAATACGAACTCAAATATACACTATTATGTATTGATTTAATCGGATATTTACCTTAGCTTTGTATAAATATTCATATTTATTATTATTTTTAACTTCGTAAAATCTTGAACAAGTAAAAATGACGGGGGATAAAATATAATCCATGAATTAGAAAGTCCATGGAGTGCCAAAAGATTGAGAAGATAATCATGAAAAGGATGAAAAGTATAAATAAATAATGGATCTTCTGATGATAAATATATATATAGCCATTGACATAATGGTAATTCTCCAGTGGCGTATAAAATAGTGGCTAATGATGTCAATCATTGTCATTGCCAACATCAGCAAATTGTTTGCACTTGATAATTTTTGGCCTAAATAATTTGTCACTAAAAGTATGATTTTCAATTAACTATTTTGAACAAAGACATCTAACTAAACGAAAAAAATTGCTCTAATATTTACCCTTCAAAATAAATACAAATTACAAACACCTCCATTTGGTTACTAGAACTATAGGTTTCAATACTCAAAAATTCTACAAGTCTAGATTACATTATTATTTGAAAATTATTTATACGTATTAGATCTTACATATATATAAATTTAATCATACGATAAAATACTTATATGATTTTAGTTGAAAAAACAACCTTTTAGTACTAAAGATTAAAGAGCAAATAATACAAATTTCACTAGTTTAGGATTTAATTATATGCCTTCACTTTAATTTTCGAAATTACCTTTCATACTATATTTATTTCGAAAGATGCAAACACCTCAAATACATGCGAGTCAAAATAGATGTAATTATACACTGCATTTAAACATGATTCACATGTATCTAGGCTATAATATCTCCTCACTCGCCTCTCTTTTTGTGTATCTGTATTTCAAAATGTATCGAAATATACATGTTAATTCTCTCACTCACATCTCTTCTCTCTTGTTTGTCTCCCTCATATATATTTGTATGTATACATATATATATATATATATATATATATATATATGGTTCAATGATACATTTTTCTTTTGTTACATGTATATCTGACTTGAAATCTAAAGGAGTGATATATTTGTCTTGAAATTAAATATGAAATTATTAATTGCTAGACAGTATGTAATTATTTCAATTTATAGAGTGAATAAGTATTTATAGTAAGATTTTTTTTTAATTAGATAGTTTTTCTAAGATTAAATATTCAAATTCAAATAAATACATTGGGCTTATGAGTCAATGATGTAAGGAAGGCCCAGCCCATTTATGTTTTTTTCGCATCATCCATATGACCAATTAAGTAACCGAATTAGACCGACTCGCTTGATCTGCTTCTTCCTCCTCATTTCGCTGGTTCTTCCTAAGGTATGAGATTTTTCTTGTCTGTTTCAATGGAATATCCTATAACTGGTGAATTTTTTTTGTGTATGTATATATATATCCATCATTCTCAGAGCATTGCAAGGTGGTAGACTAAAAGAAACCTTATCGTAATTGTATGACGAGCGCTTCAGAGCTATTTTTCACTAGGAGGTCTCGTTACGGTCGAAGCGATCTCGAACTAGGGTCTGATTTATCGACAATTCGAAATTCTCACAACCACAGCGTTCGTAATCGCCGCCATCAACATCACAATCACCAGCCAACCGGCAATAATACCCGCCGTGATCGCGTCGATGTGAACGATTGTGAGCCCTTGCGCCGATCTCCTCCTCACCGCCTTAGACGTTTGCCTCCTGTAAGATTTTGGATTTTTTTTTTTTTTTGGTGTGTAGACTCTAGAATGATAATATTAAAAAATTAAGTGCTGCTTTATCTGTTGTGTTGTGCTGGCATATTATATTCAAGCTTTTGAGTCACATTGACCAACATGCATATATTTAATACTAGAATTGTTAATTAGCTGAATCCAATTGTCATTTCACTGGATTCTTTCCTTTTTTATTTTCCGATTTTCATTTTATAGCTATAATTTCTTGCCTGGGTTAGTTAAAGCAAGGAAAGGATGAAAACATGAAATATGATACAGGGGTAGTGAATGTAGATAGTAATATAAATTGGTTCACAGTATTCTTGTATAATAGTACGATATTTTTTCAAACGGGTGACTTACGAATCGTTTAGATTGTGCCACAATCAGATATGGACGTTTAATTGACATAGTACCTGCCTTATCACACTCAACACTTATGATGATTATATGGATGATGGGCTTGTGGGTTGCAGGATAACATTATCTGGATTTGTTGTTCTTGCTTATCAGTCTTGCGTTACCTTAATCCAACATTTTCTTGCTGTAAATGTTAGTCTTATTTGGCTGGCATATATATCTGCACCTGTTCCCGTATTAGTATGGACTATGTACAATGCCATTAAAATACTAACTTTCCTCTACTGATCATGATAAGAAGTTTGCTGTTTTCCTGGTTAATTATTGCCTGTTCTTTTGCTATTTATCAGTAAACCAATCAACTACATCTCAAGTTAAATACAAACTAGTCAGAGTTATGCAGTTCTATGCATCTGCTTTGAGTCCGTTGCGTAGTAGTACTCAATAGTCTGGCTTGTAAGAAAGTTAAGGGTTCTATTTTCATTCTTATCATTACACTTCATACAAATCTCTAGTCATGCTAAAACAAATCCTGGCAAACATGGGATGTGCCGTAAATGTAACGATAATGATAAAGCTTTTGTGCAATTTCATAGTTATTTCTTCTAATTTTTTGAACCTACCAAAAATAATACTCAACAATTAGGCTGAAATCTCAAATATGTCTTATATGAATCTGTTTTTTTTCATCTTTAGTTATCACCAAAGAGATTTGCTCCATTCCCAATTAATTCCTGCCATTGGTGGCAATATTTTGAGGTTATTATTGCCATGCGGTGTCCCATTTTGAGATTAACTCCCCTGCTGCATGAGTCGAGCAAATGTGTTGTGACAGCTTACTTTTGCAAGCCCCGGTGTTGTTTAGCTGTATGAATTTCCGAGACAATGGATGTTTCCTAGCCCAAGTGTTGGCCATTGTATTCCGGATTACCCTGATTATAAGGTGCTTAAAGTATGACTCCTGTATATTTAATATAGTGCTGCATGTACTTCTCTATGTATGTGATACATCTTTACGTCCCCCCTCAAACAATTTATTAATCAGCTTTGATGTTCACTTATAAGATGGTACAAGCATGTACTTGGTGCTCTTGTAATTGATTGATAGATTATTTTTATTTAGCTCATTCATTTTTGTTGTTACATTTCATTGCTTCGTGTTTAGTGTCATATATTGCTGATTTGATGGTCAAAATGTCGTAGGATGTGAGTTATAAATTCTTAAACCTAGTTTTTCTGGTCGATTTCAATTCTTTGATGGTGACCTGAAACATTGATGCTAATTATTTTGGTCCTTTTTCATAAGTTAGGATCGTGATTCTGTTTCGCTCGACTCTGCGAATAGCCAGTCTGCATCAGGAGACACCAATCATGCAACAAACAACAATAACAGGATACGAGATAGGGTGGGAATCTCAGGTAGCGAGCGGCTCCCTGGTGCTGTACTACTTGCAAGGGAAAGACTTCTACAGAGATTGAGAGGTGTATCTATATCTGGAAATAGGTTGGTATTTTGAATCCATTATACCCAATAGTATGGCTTCTCTTGGCAGGCCATTGTAGTTTATGATATTGCATGTCCACAATTCCTTTGATTAAATAAATACGGAGATGGGTAAGAGTACATTTCTAAGTGGGTAAATTTCTGATGAAGCATACATTAAATTGCTTGGTCTTGATGAACTTTGAGCTGTCTGATTCCTCAAATCAATTTGTTTGGGTCATTTGGAATATTAAACTGAAGAGACTTTTTTAGTTAGTCTTCTGTTGAAAATTGTTATGTGCACTGCCAATTTAATTTGAACTTCAGAAGTGTTGATCTAGTTGATTGAAAGCTGATATTGACTTCTGCTAGGCGAAGTTACGGGGTCCGAACAAGCTCCCATCGCAACAACGTTACGTTTGAGGATGATTTCGGACTTGCTGATGCCAGTGATGGGGAAGCGGATTCTAGTTTGTGGTTAGCTGGAACTACCCCCAGCCCTGATCATCTTATCTGGGTAAGAGAAAACAAGAGGCCCCCTGGCCTGAGTCAAGAAGCCATGGATTTATTGCATATTGGGGTTTACAGTAACTCGGACAAGGAAGAGGCCCGGGCGGTTATAGACTGTAGCATATGTCTGGATGCTTTCTTGGAAGGAGACAAGCTAGTATGTTTACCTTGTGGGCACAGATATCACCCTTGTTGCTTGGAACCATGGGTACGAACTTGTGGGGACTGCCCATATTGTCGAGCAGCTATACATGTGTAACTTCTTGTAGGGCCATAGGAAGGTTGTGAAGCCAACCATTGACTAGAATGGTGATCTCTTCTCTGAAGTTCTTTTTTGATGACTTTGACCTTTTTGTTTGGTTGAATGATTAGTTTTCTAATAAAATGAGTAGAACAGGAAACTACTTGCCTTCTCCTTGGTGATAGTTTTCCTATTACAAATTTGATGCTTTGGTGAGACTTGGTCAAAATGAAATATTATGTCTCTTCTTAAGGAAATTAGGTGACGCCCAACGTCTGTAAGTTTTGTGTATCTATCAATATGTCATTGTTGAATTAGTCAGATTCTTATTTCAATGTTTTTGAGTCTTGAATTGACAAAGGTAACCATATTTGGTGGAATTAAATGTGGTTTTTCTACTTGTATCACTAAGTTTATGTTTAGAAAAAGACTAATAATTAACAGTGTAAGTCTTTGTCAACAATCCATGCCGTGGTGCAAGTGCTAGACAAATTTTACCTGTGGAATTTATAGTGATTATTTTTCAATGACAGATGGATAATCACGAAATATTTTTTTTATTCATTTTGTTCCAATTAATTTGAGTTACACATCGATTAAGGTCCATAAAAGTACAAGTTATGGACCAAGAATTTTTTTCTCTTTCAAGAACTCAAACCTCAGCAGTTTAATAATCAATAAAATAAAATATAATTGATTTAATTAAATATTAAGGCAGACACGTTCAGTTATTATTCTGAGACAAACAATTAGTCGTTAATTTGTTTTGTCTGTACATGCGAATTTATCTAACGACCAATGAATTTAAAAATATATATATTTTGAAGATTCCAACGAATAGAAGAATGTTGGTCTTGGATTATGTTTATGTCTAAATTAAACTAATCTATATGAGGTACTCGTTTCGTCTTATTTTGACTATTATTTTTACATAATAAATTATGTAAAAATTTAAGGAATCCCATAGTGTAATTCAATAATTACATTTTGTCCCGATAAAATTAGTATTTACAAAAAATCCCTTAAATTTGTTGTTCCGTGATACTTTAGACTCTAGTGATACATGGTAAATGATACATGGTAAGTTTAAACTGTTGAGAAAAAAATGGGGAAAAAACGGTACAATTAATGTTGTTACTAAAACAGCTTAATTTAAGGTAACAGATCATTAATCACCATAAAATCAGCACGTAATTGGATA
>NC_028637.1:105535786-105713740 GCF_001406875.1 Solanum pennellii
TATATATATATATATATATATATATATATATATATATCATTTGAACCTTTTGTAAGGTGACCGTTCATTTTCATCTGCTTGCCTCCAAGAACAAGAAGATTACCAAATTCATCTGCTTTTTGGTTGTTCGTTTAATCTTTCCTCTGATTGGAATTTGTTTCTTCGGTAACTGAACTTGGGGGTTTAGGATTTTTATTTTTGGGAGTTGTTAAGCATGTGGGTTTACGTTGAAGTTGCAATGGCGGAGTAAGTAATCTTTAAGAGAAGGAAGATGATTATGGAAAAAAAAAGAACTGAAACTTGATGGAGTAAGAACAAAACGGGAGAAGTTAAGAGAAGTTGTCCTGATTTTTGAAATTTCAAAATTTTTGAATTTTGAAATAACAAAATTTCAAAATTGGGTCTTTTATTTAAAATTAATTAAAATTAATAATTCAAAATCAAAAAAAATGATTTAAAAGGTTGAGTGTTTAAATGGAGAAAATTCAAAATTCAAAAACTGATTTAAAAGGTTGAGTGTTTTAATGGAGAAAAAATAGGCATTAAAATGGGTAATTGTGTATTATAGGAGAGAGAATGTAATGTATCTATAAACTTACATTAAAATTAAAAAAAAGGGAATTATGTAATATTTAAAAAAAGAAGGGAAAATTAGAGAATATAAAACTTATAGTTGTGTATTTAAGTTATTTTTCCATAAATTATCTCAAAACAATTGTCATTTTAAGAATTAATGATATATTGACACTTGTAATTATACCTAGTAATTTTAATGAACAACGTGAAAAAAATAATTTGAATGAGACGAAGGTAAATGATAATACTGTTTTATTTAATATAATTGAATTTTTCCATTTCAAATTTAAATATCCATGATAATGATGAAGATCTACGAAATTAGAGATAACACATGTAAAAAAGCATCTATTCCTTTATTGGGTAGTTTGATTTGGTACAAATTTAAATTTGCGAAAGGAAGAGGAGAAAAAACATTTAAAGCATGTTGTCTTAAATCTTAAAAAATATTTGTGTAATTATAAGATTTTTAAAATTATGATTTTAAATGAGTCATAAAGTAAAAATATCAATAAACAAATATAAAACATATATACTTTTTTTAATGAACTACTAAAAAAGTATTGCCAATTAAAATGAAACATAGAAAAAAAGTCAAAATGCGTATTATTTTATATTTAATAAAAAAACATAAAGTGCTTTATTTTTCAAATGGTTGGATATTTTACAAATTACACGTAACTATGATCAAGACATTATAAATATTAAACAAATTTTATCAAACAAATTATTTGGTAATACATACAAAGTGCTTTGTTACCAAAAATCCAACTGCCTTAGCTTGACTTCTGACTTCACTCATAAATATCCAATTGCATCAAACAATATGACCAAAAAACGTGACAAAGAAGTAAATGGTGTAAACTGACAAAATGAATAAAAAATTCTTATATATAATCATATTTCGCTTAAGAGAGTCAATTTAACATAATTTTTATGGTTAAAATTGAATTAGATCAATAAAATAAGTCATAAAATTAAAATTTACCAGTTCAAATGCAGTACAAAAAACATTTTATGGTGCAACTTTTTTCGTTTCAATGTTATAAAAAATATTAGTAAAAAAATTAATATAGTTTATTTTTCTAAAATGAAATATGATAATTAATTTAAGAATCAACTATAAATATTCTAAGTCATTTTTTCTATCGCAGATTATTAGTCACATAAATCACAGATAGAGGAGAAAGCTTGCCTAAAACTTCATCTCCAAAGTAAACGGACCTAGTTAGTTATTTGACAGTTTGCTTTGTTTCTACATAAATAAATAAATAAATTGTGTACACTGATGTATAATAGTGTAATACATTTGTTTTTATATGATTAACTTAAACTTAAATTAACTTATACTAATTATTAGTATAATAACTTTTTTAATTACAAATTCACGTAACTTAAAGCTAGTAAAATAATATATTCTCCATCTAAAAAGAGTGACTTAATTTGACTTGACATAAATATAAAATAAATAAAAAAATATAATTTTATAATTCTAAATTGCAGTTATATCAAATGTATAAAAATTTTCATTAATTTCTTTTTTTGTCTTAAACATGCTTTAAAAAAAATTGAAATTAAAGCACCGCCAAAATTAAAAAAAATATTCTCTTTAAAATAGATTTAAAAGGAATATAAATAATTCTTTTTCATAGTTAAATAACCAATAAACATTTGACTCAGCTACATTGTACTCTGTTTCAATTTTTGTATCAATTCATTTCAAAAGAATGTCATTCATTTGTAATTAAAAGTAATTAAATTATAAAAAAAATTAATTTTAATAAAATAATTTATAGTCGCGCTATAAAAAAAATACAAAATGAACAATCAATTGTTGTAGAAAATGGCAAAAGAAGTAGAGTGTGTTGTTTAGTGGAGTAGTTGGGTATATAAATATAGAGAGAAACGCGTAAAGGCCCTCTTTACTTCTTCCTTTTCGAATTACAATAGCCTACTTTTTTCGATACTTTTGTCTCAACTAATCCCTTTTGCAAAATTGTGGATTATCGGGGAGAAGAGTATGATGATGCGATCGTGTTATAGGCCATTGGAGAGGTGTTTTGAGAGAATAAACGGAGATGGTCTCTTATGGCATATGGACTTAAAGCCACATGCTTCCGGCGACTTCTCTATCGCCGTCGTTCAAGCTAATTCTTCTCTTGAAGACCAAAGTCAAGTATTTACTTCTCCGTCTGCTACCTATGTTGGTGTTTATGATGGACATGGTGGACCTGAAGCCTCCCGTTTTGTCAACAGACACCTCTTTTCGTATTTGCATAGTACGTTTTTTTTTTCTATTTTTCAGTTTTAGTGCCGTTTTCATCTTTGTTTCTGAAATTTCTGCTTTTAAGTTCGCTCATTTATACAGACCCCTCTTCTCTGATTTGCTTAGTGCGTAGTTTTCTTCTGTTTTGGCGTGATTTTTCAGTTTTTCCTGTTGTATTCTTTTGTGGGTCACGAATTGTTTCTGCAATTTTCGCTCAAGGATCGTTTTCCGTTGATGATTTTTTTGAGGGATTTTGGTTTTGAATTTGTAGAGTTTTCGAAAGAGCAAGGGGGTTTGTCGTCTGATGTTATAAAGAGGGCATTTCATGCTACAGAAGAGGATTTTATTCAATTGGTGAAGAGATCATTACCTGCAATGCCAAAAATTGCTTCTGTTGGATCATGTTGTTTGGTTGGTGCAATTTCTGAGGGTGAATTGTATGTGGCTAATTTAGGAGATTCTAGGGCAGTTCTAGGACGCAGAGGTTTTGATGCGGAAAAAAGTTCTGTGGTTGCAGAAAGGTTATCAACTGATCACAATGTTTCATGTGAGGAAGTGCGGAAAGAAGTTGAATCACTTCATCCTGATGATCAGGATATAGTGGTACATATTCGAGGTGTTTGGAGAATTAAAGGCATAATTCAGGTGATCTTTCTTGTTTTTTCAGTTGATGAGTACTGAAGTTGTTATATCTGTGTTCTGAATGTGAGCATATGTATTATTTGGAGTAATGTGAAATTTGAACTTTCCAGGTGGGAATGATGTTCTATCTGAATAGTCCAGGTTATATAATTTTTGCGCTTTTACTTTGCTCAGTGCTGACTTCACGTTGTTCCGACTAATCTAGTACTACTTATATCTTTTGTAGGCCTCCTTATACATCATTAGTTTCATCTTTATTTTGCACAAATCTTATCTCTAACCTCCGATGGTCGTACTGTTGGTTTGATGGTGGTTATATTTTACTCTCTTTCAGTCAGGTTCATAATTGCTGAGCCCTGAATTTATGAGATGAGTTGTGTATATTGTATGACTGGGAAAGTTTAGGCTTCAGATTATAAATTGTGGTAATTTGCTCCATATCATTCTGTGTGCATACCGATAGGAAATTTCTGTTTATCTTTGTCGTACGTGTTCTTAAGGCTCTATATCTTCATACTCTTCCAGGAATCACACGCTACGCCTCTTGATCCACTGTTTCACGTAGTTCAAGTTAGAGGAAGTCTGTGTTCCCTACATGAGACGCCCATGAAGATTTTATAAAGCAATGAGTCGTGATTTTAATGGCTCTGGGTTCCTGTGATGGTTATCTAACTATTAGACGTAGATTCTGTATGTTTTCTGCTGATAAAAGCAGGGACATTATTCTAGGAACGTAACAAGGAATATTTGTAGTCATTTGTCCGTTTTCTCTTCAGTCTTGTGTGGTCTACTGGAGATCTCAGACGATGCTAACTTATACATCTTAATTTGCAGGTCTCAAGATCTATTGGGGATGCCTACTTGAAGAAACCTGAATTTAACAGGGATCCTATCTTCCAACGATATGGGAATCTTGTACCTCTGAAGCGGCCTGTATTGACAGCAGAGCCTTCAATTGTTACAAGAAGTATTAGGCCTCATGACTTATTCCTTATATTTGCTTCTGATGGCCTCTGGGAACAATTAAGTGATCAATCAGCTGTGGAGATGGTATTTAAAAACCCAAGAGCTGTAAGTTCGAATTGTTTCACCCTTGTCTCCTGGTGAACTAATGGAAATGTTTGCATTTATGCATAGTGGTAAAGTCAGAGGTGGTTGGAGCTTAAAATCTATGGGTTAAGTTGAACTCGGTACTTTTTATCACGGAACGTAATTATATATGTTTAAAACCATTCAACTTCTCTATAAGTTCAATTTAGTGCTAAGAAACTTAAAGGTTGAACATGTCGAGTTTATATCATAGATCCACCTCTGGGTCAAAGTGTACATGGCATTAAAAGTAGTCAGTGATATTTCAGCCAACTAACTAGCTATGCTCAGTCGTCACTGCTGTCCTGGATGCAAGCTTGAGTATGTGTAACCTGTCATGGATTGAAATTTTGCTACTTTTACTTTTGTATAGCTCATCCTGTTTTGGTGAAACCAGTTCTTTGATTTGTAGAAGTCGTAGTTAAGATATGAGTCATTCCCATTATGACTTATCTGTTTATTTGGTTGATGTACTTGCAGGGAATAGCTAAGAGACTGGTGCAAGCAGCCCTTCAGGAGGCTGCCAAGAAGAGGGAGATGAGGTACAAGGATATCCAGAAGATAGAAAAGGGGATTAGGCGCTATTTCCATGATGATATAACAGTTATTGTGATCTATCTTGATCACCAGAAAGAATCATTCCATTCCAAAGGCACTCTTGGCTCCATCACTGCACCTGTAGACATTTTCTCATTTAATTCAGATGATGCTGAGGAGAACCAAGTGATTGAAGCCTTTTGAACTGCCAGAAACCGCAACAAGAGGATGGTATATCAGTACATAATGTTACTGTATAGGGAAATAGCAACAGAACCAAAGTATTATATGGAGAGAATAGAGGTTTGATGTAGATGAACCGGGGTTATGGGCGGCTGATTGGATGAATCGAGAGCAGAAGTTCAGTTTAGGATTTGACCAAACCCATTGTTTTGTTCTTTTCAGACGGATTGTGCTTTGAGATATATAGTGCAAAAGAGGACTCCTGTTATTTTGACATGACAATTTCTAGGTAGGGGAATTTTCTGAAAATCCCCAGGTTTTGTTGTATTTTGCATTTGCTGTGCAAAGAGTTGAATAATGTGAGAATCAGATCACCTCTTTATTTTGTAGTTACAGTTATGTGGTTTCTATTCATAAATATACACTAATCTAAAATCCGGCGTTGATATAATACATATGTAAAATTATAGGTTTAATATGTAAAATGATTCTAATTTGACTTCAGCAGACAGTTATGCCTTCAACTATGACTGTGAACAAGTAGGTACTTAAATTTGTATACACACATGTTCTATGTGGTATAATACTAATGGAATGTCACGTAGGACACAAAATTGTCACGTAAGACGAATGTATTCATTTGTTCAATTTTATACAATCTTAAGTGTCTAATTGAGCACACACTAAGGTTAAAGGTTATAGTTATCGGTTGACGCCAAGTTAACGGTCGTAATTATATTTTAATGGCAATGCACTTGCACAGTGAATTGAAAGGTTAACAAAATCTCAATTAAACAGAAGATAGATTATTAACAAGTTTGCATTTTGGTACAACAAATGTCATAATTTAACTAAGAGCTTAATCAAACCTAGCCACCAAGGTTACCCTTTAGTATCAAACCTTGCCTCAGCGCATCACAAAGTAACAAGGATCTCCTAGATTGTAAAAGACCTTCTATATACAGAGCAATTAGCACACTACTTGTATTTTCGCAGTGTACGTGTATATAACATGGAAAAAAGGAAGAGAATACAACATAACGGTATTTATACTAAACTATAACATCCATTAAAAAAATTCATTTCTTCATCAATCTCGCTGATAATCTAGTCTCTTCTTCCTTAGACACGTGAGGATTAAGCTTACGGAGGTTGTTAATAAAAGCCAGAGCTTCATCTCTCAGGTTGAGTTTACAATATGAGTCTATAATGGAGTTATATGTGCTATCATTCGGCTTACAACCTTGTTTGATCATGTAGCGAACCACTTCAATGGCATCAATAAACATTGCATCAGCTGCATACCTTGAAACAAAGGTATTATATGTGATCACATCAGGAACAATTCCAGATTCCTTCATTTCTGCAAAGATTCGTGAGGCATCTCTCATCCGCCCATTTCTACAATAAGCATATATTACTGTGTTGTATGAAATAACATCAGGCCGGACTCCTTTTGCTATAATTTCCATTAGCAGTTGCTCTGATTTCTCGTAATTGCTAGACCGGCTGTACATATACATCAAACTGTTATATGTAGTCAAGCTAGGAGTGAAACCAGCATCATTCATGAAGTTCATGATCTCAGCTGCCTTTGTAACCATTTGCTTCCGACCATATATAGAAAGCATGGCATTTAAGGTGGTGATGTCTGGCGAGAAACCTCTACTTCGTAACTCAAAAAAAGCTCGTTCAGTCTCCACTAAAAGATCGCTTTTGCTATAAACTAATACAAGGGTCTTCAGAAGCACAACATGAGGTTGGATTACAGAAGAGTATATTTCTTCTGCAAGAGAATGAATTCTGTCAATCTCTTTCCCATTAGCATACGCATGAAGTAAGGAACTGTACGTTAGCTCATTGGGTTTACAACGACCATCTTTCATTTCTGCAAGTACTTTTTCAGACTGTTCCCATAACCCTCCCCGAGCCAATGCTGCTAGAACAGCATTATAGGTGGAGAGATCGGGAGTGACTCCTGCATCTAACATTCTCCTGTAAATGACCATAGCTTGATCAAAAGCTCCACAACGACTGTAAGCACCAATTAAGGTGTTGAAGGTGTCCCGCTCAGCTACAAACCCTGCTCGCTTCATTTCTTTGAACACTCCAGTGACTTCTGAATCCATTCCATTCTGTCCAAATACGGCTAGGAGCGTATTCCAAGTGACAATATCTGGGGAACAACCAAACGTCCTGATATCATCAAAAACCTTCATCATTTCAGTGAATTTTCCCCTGTTTCCATACATCTTGATAAGAGCGTTGAAAGTGCAGATGTTTGGTTTACACCCTGCACTTGTCATCTCCTCAAATATTCTCATTGCAGATTCATCCTTCCCAGCCTTCTCAAATCCGGAGAATAAGGTGGTATATGTAAAGACATCAGGCTTAATCTCTTTATCTATCATCTTGGCTTTCAGCTCCATTGCTTCCTCCATCAGACCATCCCTAGCATAGGCAGATACCAAAGAATTGTAAGTCACAATGCTGGGCGAAAACCCATGCACCTCCATCTCTCGTAAAACCTCCATGGCTTCTTTTGGCCTCCTAGACCTCCCATACACATCTAACAACGCATTGTATGTAACCTTATCAGGCAGAAAACCTCCTAGTTTCATCTCCTCAAAAATCTGCCTCGCTTCCTCATGCAATGATCCCCGACGACAACAAGTAATAAGAGTATTATAGGTATAAGCATCAGGAACAACTCCAGAGTTCTTCATAGCTTCAAACACAGCCGAAATTCTACTCCAAGGCATCCCCATTTTCCCATAAACATTCAAAATCACATTGTAAGTGATTAAAGTAGGTTGGCACCCTTCCTCCTCCATTTTCTTGTAAACCATAACTGCGTCCCTATACCTCCCATTACGCGCAAATGCAGTAATTAAAGAAGTATATGCATAAACATCAATACCAAAACCATCTTTATGCAGATTGAGTAGCAAAGATGAAGCCACCGAAACCCGCCCCTCTTTGCCAAGCATACTTATAACCACAGCAATTACAGAACCATTTAACAGAACCCCAGAATTAGGTCGATTCCTCACCCATTCAAACACATTCAGCGCCAAGTCAATTTTTTTATAATACCCTAAACCCTTGATAATGCCCAAAATATCAAAACTCAAAGACTCTGTATCCAATTCAGAACTTTCCAAACGATGCACAGTATACAAACTAAGCAAAATTTGGTGCATATTATCGCTTTGGAATTCCGGGCTGATAAGGGTTTGGAGAATTTTCTCACCTTGAGGGGAAAGTCGATGAGGATTCCATGGTTTGCCTCTGTTGGAATCATTGTCCTTGCCAATAATACGCCGTCGTGTTCTGGGGATTGGAGAAGGAAAATTAATGGATTGAGGGATTTGAGGTGATTGTGTTGAAGTAGAAGGGAAGTTAGGAGAAGTGTTGGGATTTTGATTGTGAAAGAAGTCATTTAAGAATGGAGTGGAAGAAACAGTGAAATCTTGAAAGATGGATTTTGGAGGTGGAGGGTTTGGTAGTAGAAGAGGAAGACCTAATTTGTCCGCCATTAACACTGTCTCAGAGCTTCTGCTATAACAAAAAAATTTCCTATCTTGTTTGTATTTGGTATAATACTACTTCATTACACTTCCCATGGTGGCCAGTTATTTTGAGTTCCAAAGATATTTTCTTTATTAATTACTAATATGTATACGTTTTTTTTTTTGTTGAAAAGGTACAAATAAGCTCTCAATTTATATTCGAAATCTCATATACATATTTATACTATACTAATATTTCTAATTATTCATTTATGGTTGGCTAGTTTTGCTTTCTTTGTCTCATTTGGCTATTTTCTCGTATAACACCTTCTATTTAGACCATTTACAACATTATGATTTGTCCCACCAAAACTTTTATATCATAAAATCCTCTAAATCTTTTTTGTTTCTGCTGTAATTTAAATCAACATATTTTTCCTAAATAAGAATCCTACCTAAAATTAACAGTACAAGTTATTGGTAAGACGGCTGTTGACTCGCTGTAGCATTATTATTTTGATGACAAAGGAAAATTCACAGCGCTTTGAGATATGCACAAGGTAAAATTTCATTTCTATGAAACCTCTTGCACGATAAGCTCGACCTAAAAGATTATTAGCGCTGCAAATAAAGGGGATGGACTGATAATTTCACAAACTTCAAACATAGAAATAATATACTGGATATTGTCATACATATGCAAGGGAAAAAAACCCTAATATTCAGTACATTTGACCATATCAGAGTTCAGTACTGAAATTTGTTCTAAATATGCCCCGAACAGAGCATACATGTAAAGGTGCAATGTGTTTATGATTGACAATCCACTGGCTACTAATCTTGCATCGAAAACCATCACATGTAGATCTGAACACCAAAATCAAAACTTTCACAAAAGAGTGATCTTCATAGCTTAAGGCTCCTTCAGATACGTTTCGATAAGCTAAACTAATAAAGAAGCACTGTGATAATCTAGAGCCTACTTTACAAAAAAAGACTTCTCTTTTTAAGCTTTCCTTTATAGATCATTTGAGAAAGTGAGGACTAATCAATCCAGCAATCTCAAGGAACCCAACACGTTCCTTTCCTCCAAAAATTGTCTTCAATTTCTCATCACAAATTATCACCTTCTTGTTTTCAGGATCCTACAAAAGTAACATATCGTTAAGTATCAAACCAACTATAGATAGATAGATGTTAACCACATATTATAATAATGAGTAGGATAGCGCAAACTACAAATAACAATTAATGCACATTGAAAGAGTTGGCAGTACAAACAGTAGAGATCACCAGCAGAAAGCATTGTCTGCTCCCATTGATCTTCTCATGTAAATGATAGAGATTACCGGTCAGCTTATACATCAACAAATAGAAAGCTATAATCAGAAAATACATCACCAAACTAAATTAACACAAGTTCTCAATCTTCACCACATTATATATCCTGAATCGATTTTGACAAACCAAAAAGGAAACCAAATGCCATAAAACTTGCAGAGAGAGTGAAAATCTTCAGTCAAAAGTAAGCTTTATGCCGCACCCGCACAAAAAAGGATATTGCATCTAGGTTTCACCAGAATTGGTTTCAAAGAGGAGTGATAATCAATTAACAGCTCGAAAACATAGATCATTAGCTTGCTACTTTTTGAGCAATACGGAAGACCATTGTAAGAGTTCAATGTCTTAGTTTGGCTGTCATCAAATGCATAATGAAATGCAGAAACCATAACAATGATTTCGATACATCAAAAGTCAAAACCATACTTATATCAAAAAACAATCCCTAGACTTAATAGAAACTCAAGGTATTGCCCTCTTTACAGATTACACTTAAGCATCAGCAAACTAGTTTTGATGCCCGCAAGAATCTGGTGACCAATTCATAACAAAAAAAATAGAAAGTGTGAAAAGCAATAAACTGAATCATCAACAATCACAAAAGAGGACATAGGTTTATGTTGAATGTTAAGAGACTAACATTTGCCAAAATGATGACAAAGTGAGTGAAATGGAAGTACTCCAAACATAGAAGTGCAAATAAAAATTAGGATTCTAGCATATAAGATATAGCCAACCAATATAACCTTCAAAAACCATCCTTACAAGCTTCAGCACAAGGAAAATGCACAAGTACTCCTAGACTATTTCCAAAATCATACAGACACACTTTAACTAAACTAAGATCCTATTACCCTGAACTTATTCTTTTTGTAATTTTATACATCTTTTGTCTTACGTGGCACACTTCATGACTCCACGCAATTGAGGCGTGTAGGAAATATTTGGATGCCACGTAAGCCAAAAAGGTGCACAAAATTACAAAAAAAAATAAGTTCAGGGAGGTCATAGGACCTTAGAGTGGTTAAGGTCTGTCTATAGGATTTCGGCCATAAAATAGGGGGTACTTGTGCATTTTTCCATTCAGGATAACCAAAAAAAAAACACTGTAAGATCAATGTATGCATATCACCAAAGGTTCAACATAAAGATAGTATTAGTAAATTACAATACATCTAATTACTAAAAAAAGTTAAGTGGTAACTCCATATCTTAGACGACCAAACAAATCATAAAACAGATATTACTACAACACAACACAGAAAAATACCACTGAATAAACAACTTAAACCCATAATCAGAAAGAAACAGCACTCAACTCTTCAGGTGTTGACAAGTTAGCATAACCAAACTAACTAGAGCTAACCTACCTAAAACACACAAATATATAAACAAGCCATCTTAAACAAAATCAAGTAAATATCCCCAATAAAACAAAATCACAATTACACATTTGTTAGTTCATAGGAATAGTCGGTGGAGCGTAAACGGGGTATACCTGAAGGTCGTTCGCTTTGATGTGTGCCCAAATCAACTTGAGGGCTTGAGTTCGAGGAACTTCAGACATGCCACCAAGAAAAGCCTGCATTTCCGGCGATACTCTACGCGGCTTCATAATTCCCCTAGGTTCACGCTTCTTCGGCTCAGCTACCGGCTTAGAAGCCGTCGCGAAAGTGACCGTCCGCACAGTGCGCAAGTTATTAACATGATGAGCTGCAAGCGGAGAAGCGAGCCTAACGGAGGAGAAGGAAGCTGTCTTCGCAAACGATGCCGTCTCGCCGGTTGAGAATACCGAGAATAACCCCAAGGACACCGCCATTATCTTCTTTCTGTAGCTTTTGATATTTTTGAATTTGCAGAGATAAGTGTGGCCAAAGGGTTTTTTGTGTCCGTAAAAATCAGGGTAACCGCGCCTTTTGGACTTTCTGTTTTGTTGACCATATTGCCCTTTTATCTACGTAGTTTGGGCCGCTAATGGGCTAATTATCCATCGCTAGTGTCAACTTACCAAACACACATAAATAGCCCATATAATATCCGACGATATACCCGTTTCTTCGTGACCACGATAGCATTCTGTATTTTCTTCATTTTAATTTATATAACATAGTTTAGTAGACATAATATTAGAAAAACTATAGAAGAAAATTGTAATGTGCATCTATAGCATATACATATATGATCCATACGGGATTTATACAACATTCATGTATAAAATCATGAGCAAGATTTAATGAACAATATATGTAAGTTTAGAAAAAAATGAATGTTATCTTGTATGGTGAATTTAGATTAGATGAACTTCTTAAGGAAACAATATCACATTTTTATTCAAATGTGATCATGGTGCAAGCGGAAGAGGAAGTAGAGTGGAAAATTTTTAATTATTAGGTCATGTAACATTTAGCAATTTAGATTTGTTAAATATTTGGGTTGCCTTGTGTTGGTTGAAATCTTTTAAAGCAACAAGGTTTTTATGGGTGAAATGATCAACATTTATCCGTTTAACCGTACATTGATTATTATGTATTTTTGTAAGTATTCACCAAAGTGAGTGATTCAGAAATGTATTTTTGTAAGTATTAACCAGACTGTGTGATTTATAAATGAATTTTTGTATAAATTAATGTTGTGTTCATACATGTCAACATTCGATATTTCTTTCTTAAAGAGTGATATTGTTCATTTTTTGGTTGAAGGATCAATCCGTGGCCCGCTTAAGACTAGGTTAAATTGCTATTTTATGGACCTTTTAATTAAAAAAATTAATCCGCTTCAATTCATTTAACTCTCTAACTCATTAGAATTGAATTGGATCAGTCTATTTTAACAGCAATAGTTATAGGTCTTATTTTATGTATTTCTTTTAGGATTTGCTAGAAAGAAAATAAGGAAAATGACAAGGCAACAACGGTAAAGAAGAAACATTTTTTTAATGTCATGTCAAATCATTACTAGTGTAGTGGTGCAAGGAATTAAGAGTAATAGGCACAATTCCTTTTACTCTACGCGATTAGGGCCTAATCAAAGGGACCACCCAATTTCCCCTTGCTAGCTGTTCCATTATGCATACACTAAAATCATTTCTAGGTAACTTGTCTTTTCGATATTTCAATACTAACCATAAAGTTCAACTTAATTATAGTCAGATCAGGACTCCAGAATTTAAATAAGTTATAAAAAAAATAAAAGTGATTAAAATAAGTTAGCATATTAAAAAATAATGAAAATAAGCTTAGTGAAAGAAAAATTTTATTTTACTTAATATTCTAAACAATTTTTGTTAGTGTTATAACCTTTATATTTAATATATAATGAAACTATTTATTACACGTTATAACGCGAAACTTTTTCTTACATCTTATAAAGAAGAATAAAATTCACTTTATAAAGTGAAAGAAAAAATTATGTTTTACAAAAAAAAAAATAACATAGGTTTCGATCGATAAAGGAGAACATTGTTGACAAGTCTTAGGCTCTTTTCTAACATAAATTTCAAGTATTATTAACTTGATTTAATTTACGTGGTCATTCGGAAGTTTCTAAAAGTCAGTCAACAATTCGTTATTCTAAATAATCCACTCTCCAAAATTTATTTGTTCTTGTGATAAAAATAAAGTAGGATATTTTTTATAATCAAATTATAGTCGGACTATTCATACACATTCTTTTATAAATTGATGAAAGAAATTTTATGATATCGGACATTAATTGAATATTATCATTGTGTTTGGGAGGACAATTATAATAAACGGTATTTCTTTCATTTATAATTTCGCCATTCTAATAAATCAAGGACTCTAACTTTGGGGTAGAAGATATTCTCTTGTGATTGAAATGAAGAAAAATAGAAGACTAAAGATGTTGATAAGGTGTTATGTTTGAATGTCCTTAAATAGAGGGTGAAGGAGTTTTCAAAATAAAAAAAATCAAAACACATAATGTAAGTAATTTTTTTTCCTTTTTATGATATGTCAAATCAATATAGTTGTATTACAAACATTGCAAAAGCTTCATAACATGAAAATATTTCTCTTTTTAAAAAACATAATTTTTTATAAAGTGTAAAAAAAGTTTCACTTTACAAAGTGTAATAAAAACTTGCACTTATAAAGTGTAATAAATAATTTTGTTATATATTTAAATATACACGTTATGAAACTAATGAAAAACGCTTAGAATATTAAATAAATTGAAATTTTTTTCTTCTACCAAACCTATTTTAGTTACTTCTAAAATAATGATTTATTTTTATCACTTTTATTTTTTATGGCTTATTTAAATTCAAAACTCTTGGATCAGCTCATTTGTGTGTGATTTTGCCCCCACTGTGTTCTCTTTAGCGGAAAGAGTGGAAACTGGATTTGCAAGGCAAGCAAAAAGGTTTACGTTGCATTATGTTTGTTTCAATCCCAGCTACCCCTATTTAAATGATTAGGCTCACCATCATTTTGGTTCTTAGCATTTTGTATTACAACGGTCAAGCCAACAATGTCATGGCTAGAGCATGCGAGGAAGTGATTTATAAGAAAAATATCATTGAATTCAAAGTTATTTAAGAAAAAAAAAGGTTTTTACTAACGTAAGATAACAACAGAATATTACTTTCTCCGTCCGGTATTATTTGTCATAATTTCTATTTTTAGAGTCAAATCATAAAAATTTTAACTAACGTTTTAAGATGTATTTTTTCATCATATTAATATATAAAAAATTGTAATTTATAGTACTTTTCATATAGTTTTAGAATATCTAATTTTTTCTATTTAAAATATCGAATTAATATAATTTTATTTAACTTTAAAAATTAATTAAATTAATTTTTAATAAATGCAACATGACAAATAAATTCGAACGGGGATAGTATTAGATTGGTACTTTTTAATTTATGATAGTAGTAATGGAGATCACATGAGAGTAACCCAAGTAAAGGCCAAACAGGATCTGTTTGGTAGTCACTACTCAGCAGCCACGTTTCTACATTCCTTTTCCTCTTTTCTACTCTTCTCCCAAACAAACCCCTATATATATATTTCCCTCTTCCTCCCTCTCTTTTATTCATATAGCCCAAAAACTACTGAACTTCTCTCTTCTAAGAAATTTTTTGTGCGCAAAATACATTGTGATAAAAATGGATGGGAAAAATGCTCTTTGGATCGGATTTCTCTGCATTATCGTCGCCGGTGTAGGGGGTCAAGCTCCTGCCACGTCACCCACTACTAGTCCCGCACCACCAACATCCACTACCCCTACACCCACCGGTTCTCCACTTCCGGCTACTTCATCTCCACCTCCTGCAGTAAGTTCACCTCCTCCATCTGTATCTTCTCCACCGGCTTCTTCACCACTACCTGCCGCTTCTCCTCCTCCACCAGTGAGCGCTCCACCACCGGCTACTCCTCCACCAGTGAGTGCTCCACCACCAGCTACTCCTTCACCTGTGAGCACTCCACCGGCAGCGGCACCTGCACCGGTTGCAACTCCACCTGCTTCAGCTCCGGCTCCTACTCCGACGACAAAAGTAGCCACATCTCCAGCTCCTTCGCCGGTTGGTTTGTTGAGTCCTCCAGCACCGCCTCTGGGTGCTCCGTCACCGAGTGGTTTCTCAGCTTTATCTCCTGCTCCATCAGCCCCTGATCAGGTACTAATTAATTTGCTCAAATCTCAGTTTCATTTTCTGATTCCTTAACCATAACATTATAGATTTAATGATACATTTTCCTTTGCTACCAAGGGAAAAGGTCTCCTAATAATTATTGTTATAAGATATGCTTCAATTTTTAAAAAATATGAAGAAGCTTAAAAGTACACAAAGAATCATAGTTTATAGCGAGTCATAAATCATAGAGTTAAAATCCTAACCTATGGGCCATGAGTCTGCCTACATTTAAGCCGAACTTTTAAAATCTCATTTTAACGATACAATTAATTCGACATTGAAAAATTTACGAGTCAAATTTATTAAATTTTATTTTAATTGCGTTGATTTTATGTAACATATTTAAGATCTTAGTGGAAATTAGGAATATTCAGAACATACATTTTGTAAGAAGTGGGTATGTACGTTGTTTTTTCTTTTAGTATTCAGAACATACATTTTGTAAGAAGTGGGTATTTACGTTGTTTTTTCTTTTAATATTGATATGGAGCGCATGATAGTCAAACTACGCATAGTTTGTGTAACATGAGCCAGTTTCTCGTTAATTGTGTCTATGGTGAAGGCCTAATGTGGGGTGTTGAGCCTACCTAGTGCCTAGTGGAGATTGTTATCAGGTGTGATCGAGTGCATGCGAGCTTTAGTCTGTGATTAGTCATTATAATTTATGATTATTCACTGGGACATATCACGTGCTTTCTGTTTGCCCATAATGACTCTGCCTCTACCTAAAAATTGTATTTCATTAGTAGTTACTTTTAACATAACACGATATTTCGAAAAAAAAGAATAAATTTTAAAATTGACTGAAAATACAATATTGATAGTTATAATAAGAGATAAAGTTGTCCAAATTAAAGGTAGACTTTAATCAAAATGAAGAACAATAATTTTCCACAGTTTAATGATATTATTGAACTTAAAAGTTACTGAAATTATTTTCATGTAGATGGTACATCTTTTTGTATGTATAGTATTTTAGTAAAACAAATAATTGAAGAGACAGAAAGAGTAATAGTGGGTAACTAAGTCTATAGAGGAGATAGAATATAGAGCCACATTATTGAACCCCAAATATCCCCTATTTTTGTATTTGTTTGGATTCTTATGCATGTGCTAACATAAACTCAAACTAACACAGCTTATTAATCATCAGATTAGATCTTATAGTGCTTGAAAGGTTTAATTTAATATTTTCTATATTTATTTGGATTCTTATGCATGTGCCAACTTTTTTTTTTATATATGTCTCACAATAATTTAACTCAAAAACTCTATATAGATTAATTAAATTGTTTATACTAGCTACATATCTTGATATTTTTATGCTTGTTTATTGTGCAGAGTGGAGTGGAGGGCAATATGAGATTTTCAAATATGATTATGGGAAGTTTGGTGTTTGGATGGGGTCTCCTCTGCTTGCTGATTTAGAAATCTCTATGTGATTTTGTGCTAAATTTGCTTTTGCCACTATATTTTATATTATTATGAAATACCATCATTTTAGCTTATTAGTAGGATGATGATGGTTTTATTTTTCCCACATGTACTTGGATTATATATTCACTTGGATTCATTTTGGAGGTTTCTTGTTGAGGGAAATTTATTTTTGTTTTGGGACTTAAACTACTAATCTTTTAGCTAGCTCATCCATTTATGTTATGACTTTGTATACATTTATATTTTCTAAAATTGATATTGTATTGATATATAGAAGTAATAGAACGGCTAAGGGATTACATACATGATTATGGCATAATAGTGAGACTATTTGAACTTTATACAAAAAAATTAGGATTGAGTCATTTGAATATGAAAGAAAATCTTATTAATAAGTATCATTTTCAAAAAATATTTGAGACGTCGATACAAGCTTTCATACAATTAGATAGAAAATAGAAAGATTTGAGTAAAGATTACTTCTTGTACAGGAAGTTTTGGTTAGTTTTTTGCAACTTTCGAAGACTTCACTTTTTAGTTCACTGAGTTGAGGCACGCAGAGTTAAGTTTGGTCTGCCTTTTTTATATTCCCTGCTCTGCAAAGGCTAAAGTTTAATTTCATTTCAAATTTTAAAATTCAAATAAATTACTTTTAAACATAACTTTTTTATACTTTTAAATTTTTGTAACTTAATAAAAATATACCAAATTTTATTTTTTAAATAAATTAAAATTTCAAGCATTCTTAGATAAATTTAAGATATTTAATTCTCAAGAAACAAACTTTTCGTGTCGGTTAATTTGGCGGTTTCACTTCAATTTAAGCTGCAAATGCTATCTTCACAATATTGGTTTGATGGACCTCATTACAAGTTTAGTGGTTTTAATTTTGGCGTTTGGTTTCAAATAAATATTAATTGTATGACTTCAACCTGAACTCTCTACCAACATCTATGAAAGTATTCTCATGTAAAAAAAAATTAAAAAATGTTAGAGATAAAACTTCTGCTAAAAATGAACATTTTTTTATATTGTTTACTGTCTCCGTTTCATAAAGAATGACCTAGTTTGACTTGACACAGAGTTTAAGAGTATAAAGAATACTTTGAAATCTTATGGTTTCAAATTAAAGTTAGGTTAAATGTAGAAAATTATTCTGTAATTTTGAGGCCTTAAATATGCCACGTAGAAGTTGTTACAAAAAAAAGTTTTTTTTTAACAAACTAAATAAGAAGTGAGATCATTCTTTTTTAAACGGATGAAATAACATATTAATAATTAATATCATTCTAATTAAATTTAAAAAATTAGTAAGAAAACTAAACAACTAACGAGCAACAATACAACTAGAAAAATATCAACCTATCTTTGTTTCAACCTCACAATAAAATAAAATTTAACTTTTTAAAAATTATTTCATCTGTTATACGTAAACTTTGTGTTTAGACCTCTTTTTATTAAATCCCATTTAAGTAACTCTAACTTATTTTATATTTATATTTATATTTTTTAATGGGAAATTTTTCAAAATGTCAATATTTTAGCATTTAAGAGGGCTCATTAGCAACACTTTCAATATTTAGTAAAAATGTCAAATTTTAGTTTGTTATGTATCTTATTTATGTTTTTATTATTTATTTTATTGAAAAAATATAATTATTTAATAACAAAAGGGAGAAAATCAAGAGAGAGAATATTTCAAAAAAAAAGGTAAGGGTCCTTAATTTTCTCATCAGTTACATTTTCAAATAAAATTTAAATTTTATTCTTTTTTTTCTCTAGAACTTTTACCTTTTTAAAATTATTCCACAATATATTCTATTTATATTTATTATAGTTTTTTATTAGTTTGTATTCATTCCAATAGGTATGCCGAATTTATCTATATAGTCATTTAAGAAATATATTTGTATTTTCACATTTTTTTTCCTATATAGTTATTTTTCATCAAAAATCTTGTATGTATTCATTTCAATATGTATTTTATTTGTATTTCTATTTATTCTAGTTTTTATTTAGAATTTTGTATAATAATATATAAAATACAAAAAATTAGTATGATGAAAAAGAGAATGAAATATAAATTTGAAAAGAAATAATTGAATATTTGGTGTACTCATTCTTAAATAAAATATATGACTAGTTGACACACCTTTAGAATAAATACAAATTAGAAAAAAATGTCAAATTCAGAAACAATGCAACATAATTTTTGAATGAATACAACTGTTAATTGTAAAAATACATACTGACTAAAACAGTATCTAAATTCAATATATACTTCCAAATTTATGAATACAAAAAACAATAAATTTATGAAATATAAAAATAAATACTAACTGTGGTACATTGACATAACTATCACAAAAAAAATAAAATACAAATTGAATTAAATATATGAAATACGATTCCAAATCTATGGATACAAAATACAATAAAACAATGAAATACAAAAATACATACTGACTAAAGCAACAACAAAATTCAATATACAAATCTATGAATACAAAAAAATCAAAACTATGAAATATACACAATCAAACTCATATAATGTGTTATATTGACATAACTAACACACACACACAAAAAAAAAGAACACAAAATACAATAAATATATAAAATACAAAAATAAATACTAACTATAACATAATAAAAAATCCATATACACTTCCAAACGCATTGTAACATGAATTTTTTTGAATCTTAAAATTTACTAAACAAATTAAACTAAACATGCAAGACACATAACATGCAAAAAAAAAAAAAAAACTCTTCTCCAACAAATGGTCTTCTTCAACTTCATGGTTATGAATTTGTATGGGATTTTGCACATCGACGGATTCAGGCATTTTTCCCCGTCGTATATCCTCCTTAGATTTAGAAGCGGAACCTAAATTGTTGTTTAATTCTTGAGTAAAAAAAAATTAAATGATGAAAAATCGGAAGAACTTTGATTATTTTGTCTAATACCTCCAGTAAGTCTCTTGAAAACGTCAATTGAAGAGAGAATTATGTAATCTCAAACCCTAAAAAATGTTTTAAGAACAACAACAAAATAAAAAAAAAAAACTAAAATCAGTAAGTAAATAAATAAGAAATCTGAAAAACATAATACCCAAATCAATGTTAATCTTCAAATCAAATCTTGCAATGAAATTAAATGAGAATAATAGAAAATATTAATATATTGAATCGAAAATCTGTGGAATTGATTTGGAAGAATGTTAGATAGAGAAATTGAAAAGAAGAATAAGAAAAGAGAGAAAAATCTGAAAATTTGATTAGGAAAAAAGTAAGAGAGAGAAATTGATAAACTTAAGAAAAGAGAGAAAAATTAAAATGACATTAAAATCTATCCAATTACATAAATATAGGAAAATGTGTAATTCATGAGAGAGAAAGAAAGGGTGTAAATAATGAGAGAAAAAATATTAATAATATCATAATAATTATTTATTTTTAAAATAATGACATTTTTGACATGTTTACTAATATTATTAAAGTATGGATATTATTACTAAATAAGTTGATTTTTTTGACTAGTTAGCTAAATTTTCCTTTTTTAATTATTCGTTTATTGGGCCTACTGAGCAACCCATCTCTGCATTGTGCACGTGTCATAAACAATTGGACTTACTCGTATCGGACTCAAAAATAGTATTTAGCCCAACCCTATAAAATCATATTTGGGTATTAGGACGGCCCAAGTCCCAATGGAGTAGGCCCAAATTATGTACCTATTCTCTCTAGCCCAAAACAATTCATCCACTTAGCCATCACCGGTTGTAGCAGTAAGATGATAATCACTCAATATACATACTAGAGGAACTTTCACAGATAACCACTAAAAATAGCTTAATTACTCTCCATAACTATAGTTTGATAATTATGATTTGTAGCTACATGTTATAGGAAAGAGAGAAGCGAGCGAGAGAGGGCAAAGAGTGGGAGAGAGGAGAATTATACATGTATCGCGTTTAGATAATTGTATATTATACATATGTATTTGTAAATATGGCAAGGGATATTGGCAAAGGAAGGAGAGAGATGAGGGAGATTGGTAAAAGAGGAGAGACATGAGAGAGACGAGAGAGAGAGGGCAGAGAGTAAGAGAGAGGTGAATTGTATATGTATATCTATTAGATAATTGTATATTATATATATACATTTGTATATATGGAAATTGAGATTGGGAGAGGGAGTAGAAGGTGAGTAAGATTGGGAGAGAGAGGAAAGCGAGAGATGGCAAAGAGTGGGAGAGAATTATATATCTATGTATCGATTAGATAATTGTATATTATACATGTGTAATTGTATATTCTGGCAATTTATATATATTGAAATATGACTAATTATACAAACTCTAAGTCAATCCACATAATTAACGTATAATGTTGGTTGAGACTGATAATCATACCAAACAATAACTATAATGAATAAGTAGTACTCTGAAGTTTGCTTTACCGCATTTTGTCGTACCTAGCATTGACAAATTAGTGATTATATGTATATATATATATATATCTTAAAATCATATATGTATATCTTAAAATCATAGAAAAATAAAAAAAAATTATCAAAAAGAAAAAAATTAGTTAAATCTCACATATAATAGAATAATTAAAATTTGAGCGACCCTCCAACTTATCTTTGGTTTTAGACCTCTAATTAACTTGAGCTGCCATTGATTATACGTAAATTATGTCATCCGTTAACCTTCTTGGGCTTCTATATACCGTAAAAATTTAAATATATACATTACGAACTTCATGTTTCATTAAAATTTTGGAGCTTCATTTGAAAATTGGAAAAATTAGCAAACTACTCAACATCAATAACTTAATTAGTAAAAGACTCACTACTTTAAAAATATTAGTTAAAATGTCAAAAAATGTCATTATTTTGAAAAAGAATATGTATCCTAATTAAATCCTGCTAAAAAAATAATTTATTTACATTTTTATGTATATCCATAGTTCACTTTTACCAAATTATTTTAATTTTAAAAAAATCAAAATCTGCAATTTTTTCCCATCTCTCTCTTCCATATTTATCCCATAAGTTAAAAAAAAAATTCTCTCTGTCTATATTTTCATGTTCATATTCATATTCAACCTTCAAATCCTTCTTCTCTTCAACTCTAATTTTTTTATTATCTTCTACTGAAATGTTTCTTTTTTATCTTCAAAATCTGGATTCACACAAATTTCTCTAATTAATGTATTTTCATCGTTATCTTCTTCTTTTTTTTAGATTTATTTTATGATTTTGTTGTTGTTTAAATCATTGGTGAAAGTAGAATTCTTTTCGTTTAGAACTAGAAAACAATCTTCAAAGAATGATTCAAAGAAACACTATTCATCTTAGTAAAACGATTTCTAGTAATTTTCCATCACTTAATCTATGTATTACTCAAAAAAAACCTTCGTAAGCAATTTTACTATATCCAGCCCATTTTGGAGTCCACTAAGCTTAGAACAATTAAAATACGTAAATTTTACGTTTTTTAAAAGCTCTCTTACTCTCCATTTCGTGAAAAAGCCAAATTATTAGATTTTAATTGTTCTTTGCACCAACTTCAAAATAGGTTATCATATGGAATATCTCAAATTTTCTATGACGAAAAGTTAATAAACATTTTTATTTATAGGTCAAACAAAAATGACTTAAACTTTGTTAGCATGATATACTTGACATACTAGTAGTAAAATTAAATTTTTTTAAATGTAGTAATTACTTGATTAATGATATGTTGAGAAAACATAGTCGACAAGTAAAAATAAAAAGATGGAGCAATAACACACAAAGCAAAGGACTCAACAAAAAATTCTATGGAAGTAATAAATGATTTTGAGTAATAATATATATAATGTATTAGTCTAAAGAAGCATTGATACAAATGTACATTTATTTTTTTAGACTGATCGAGTATTACCTCAAATTCCTTTAATTAAGAGAGATTTATTATTATTTTTTCATACTATTTTTCGTATTATATATATAATATATATATATATATATATATTCTAATAAACTCTAATTAAATTTTTTAAGAGGTGTTTAGAATCTATATGAACTAAGTAATTTTTATTAAGATATGTTTTAGATTAACATTAACCAAATAAAATTTTGTTTAAATATGTCGCTGATCAAATATAATAAAAGAATTTTTTTTTATCATAATATTTGATCTATGTTATTTCATTTTTATAAATATTTTACCCTCTTAACTTTAACATTAATTTTTTTTAATTTTTTAATTAAATTCTGACTAAATTTTTTGACGATTTAAATACTTTCCCTATTATAAAACGGAGGAAGTAGGAAGTAGAGCAAGGTAAGAAATGCACGTGTAGAGGAGACATATGGGGAAACGTAAAGTTTGTTATAAGAATTGAGTAAAAGTGAATCCTTTCATTGGGAGTCTCTAATAAGAGTATGGTCTCTCTTGCAACTACTCACCCCCCACCCCACCCTCACCCCACCAATTAATGTGCCTTTTCATCACAACTCTATTAAAATTCATATGTCGGCAATGCCAAATATACAACTCTATTATGATTTGGTCAAGTGATCTATAATCTATACTAATTTATTATAAAATCGATTAATTCGAACGAGGTGTTATTGATATTTGTTATGATAGAAAAAATGGCATGAATAGTTCTTTAACTATAAGAGTAGTTGTAGAATGGTTCTTTAATTATATACTTGACGGAAATAGTCCTTTAACTATTAAAAAAAAAATTAAAACGAAAAACACTAGTACAAATTATATAGTTAAACAATGAAATTGTTGCTAATAATTCTGATGAATTATTAGATTAGTGATACTAGAAACCATTTTATATTAGCAATGGCGATTTAGAAACAGTTTTTATTCGCAATAATTCACTCATATTAACATTTGCATATGAAGATCAACATGACATATGAACCGGGGAACATTATTGGTTCGATTGATTGATTACTTGAACTCTCTAACCTTGTTGGTGAGAGTTCGATTTCCACGTAATAATTCTCCTTCCCCTACTGGCAATTTTTGGGGGGAAAAACAAAAAAACAAAGACATGGCCAAACATCACAACAACGTTCTTCCGGTGTATGCTATTTGAACATAATTTCTTACCTGTTTTATATTACTGATGCAAAATATAACAAACTTAAACATGATTATTGTGTAACACTAGCTAGATATCTCATATTTTAAGTCCAGATTATTTTTATTTATTTTAATCATATAGTAGATTCTTCATTGTATACGTGGGGTATTTCTTGTATTTGCTTTTGTTCTTTTTTAATTTATACCTAGAGTGGCTTTAATTTTTGTGTGTGTGGATTGTTCACCGACAGTTTTAGTACAAACTACTTTAGTATATTCGTACAGAACACAAAAAGAAATGTAACACGTTCTATATATTTGTATTACTCATTTTGACTCTAATTACTTGTTTATATTTTCTATTTTAGTTGTTTTTGATTACTGATTCATTTTAATAAATAAAATATTTTTTTACCTAATATACACTCAATTGATTATATTGAAAAAAGTAAAACTTCTTGAATATTTAAAGTTTTTAATTCATTTACTTCATAATTAATAAGCTAAAATAATAAGTTTACTATTGATAAGTAATTAAAGATAGAAAAAATATCTGAATAAAAATCTTGGAAAGCTGAATTTGTGTTATGTAAATGGAAAACATTTACTAGCTTGTTTGGTGGAATAATAAACTATAGAAGATGAAATATCAAAAAGTCATGGTCAATGTGTATGTGTGTGATCTCGAAATTTGCTCAATTGGGAAGTTCTGCTATTCTTCTATTAAGCATTTACTCTTTAGCTTTGACTCTTACTAGTATATGCTTTAATCTTATGTTATTGTCATACCAAAAACAAAAAACGCCAAAGTTTCGTTCATACATGATTCATAGATTATAATGCTGAGAATAATCAAATCTTCAACGATAAAAATAATTAATTAAATATGATAATCAACTAAATCATTAAGATTTTTTTATTTCTTTACTATTAAAATAATAGTTATAAATCATCTTGCAAATTTATGCAGTACGTATACAGAAGTTGTGCTTCTATTGTATTTTTTTTTTCTTAACTTATTTGTTTTGACTTTTTTTGAAAAAATAAATATATTAAGTGTAATTTCATAAAGTGCGATTTGAAGAATGATATTATGGGGAATATTTTGAAATATATGTTTCTAGCAATCATCATATTGACGTGATAAAAATAGTAACATAAATTTGAACTCATACCTTTGTATACTTGTCTTTGAATTTATTTGTTTTTAACAAGAACCAATAAACAAAAGAAATTATATTTGTACTTATATCTTAGTATAATTAAATATATCTTCATTAAATACTTACTCCATTTGTATATTAAATTTCAAAATTAACAAATATTCTAGAACATACATTTTTTTAAAGTAAAAATGGCAAGTATTTTGAAACGAAAAAAAAGTATTATAGAGCAAAGGGAAGATTTTATTGGGAGTTTGAAGTTGAACAGTGTATTTACCGTTACCTATACCTAGGGTTGGCACATGAGTCTACCAATTTAGCAAGTTTTTAAAATAATATATGTACCAATTATGTATGTAAAATAAAAAAATAAAAAAAATTGGAATCTAACACTGTCATCCTAGGAAAGGACGAGAAGATATGGGACTTACTGTTGAAATAATTTATAAAAGTAATAATACTGTAATTTTACCCTCCCCATACAAGTGCTACTAAGCATCAACATTTAATTCAGTTTCAACAATTCAAAAAAAGAATCTGCAAATAATTCTTAGTTTTATGAAGTTTTAAGCACAAGAGGACAAGTGAGGAGAAAGTCATCAGATACAGTGTGAAAACGAACACCATAATGAGATATTGACTTTTATGGGTCCAGTGAATTCAATACAGTTGACTGCTCCCAATATAGTGCAATTAAAATGACACTCTTTCTATACAAATGAACAAATTCTGTTTGACCAACTAAATGGTTAAAAGAAAAAAAAAAAAAGAGGAATGATTATATCTGTGTTTTTTTTTTTCCATGAATGCAAGTAAATTCATAGTTTAGATGAACATTGCTCCGATGACAAACACTTTTCACCTTCAATTTTATCGAGACATCATATAAGATTCAATTTTATCGAGACATCGTATAAGATAAAAGATAGAAACTTTTAAAAAAAGAAAAACAAAAGAGAAAGATTCAGTGGGTTAGATCCTCCAACCCAATCATGCAATGGTTGTTACTGAGCCAACTAATTTTTAATTGGACCACACCATGATAGAACCAATTCACAATTAATTAGGTGATTGAGCCCACTATTAAATTTATGGAGTCGTATGAGTAGTAGTAGTAATGCTGATGAGTTATAAACAAAAATTCAATTTAATTCACTGTATCGTGTCATATGGTTCATTGGAACTGATTGCTGCACTGATCCAACAACAAAATATTCTTAAGGAAACAAGTACTATGTCAATCAATATTCTTGACTTGTCTAATTTAGTTGAATACTGAAATTTTGGTGCAGCATTCTAAGGTAATTTTGAGAGTGACAATACTTAAGAGGATCACTAAGTTGAAAAAAAGTGGAGAATATCATCATGATGAAGAAACTTCCTCCCATAGACAGCTAGCTAGCAAAGTACTACTTTTTTTTTTAATCAAAAAAAAAAAAACTAGTTACATCGAAATTGATGAAAGTGAAAAAAATGGCAGGTGAGGTGGGCATGGCTTATGTTACTATGGGGGAACAAAGGACCTGTACAAAGAAGAAGATAATACTTCAGTAATAGAAGAAAAGGAAAATATATGTGGGAAGTGATGAGGATATCACATGGGTTGGTAAAGTTTGTGTTTTTTTTACCCTTTCTCTTTCATACCATAGCCCTACCAACAACTTTTATTTTTCTCTCTTTTTTTAAAAGAAAGAAGTCATGCATTCATCAACAGATGCTCTTCATTCAGAAGAATCCAACATGTCAAAAGACACAAGAGGCATACAAGAGCAAGGCATCAGCATTATGTCATGAAGGAAGTAGATGATTTCAGATAAAACACAAAAGGGATTAACTGAGAGATGCTTTAATCTGTGCATCCGCAGGTATTCCATACCAGATGGGCAAAGATTCTGTTTTTATTTTCTTGGCTGTATTTACCAAACCAACAAGAAACTGAGAGTATTATCTGAAACCAACAAACAAGATCCAATCTGGTTAACAGCAGATCAAACAAATTTACAACTTTCTTCATCTGCTTACCCATTCGTCCTACTATTTTAACTTTAATCTCCTAACACAAACAAACTCCAACTAAAAAAAGAAAGTGACAAAATGGAAAAACTAAAGACACACTGCTGTCAACCCCATCTAGCAGTGCTTTAACGGAAAAAGCCGTATACAACAAGCTGAGAAAAATGAATATTATCAATGATTCACCTCATGGCGAAGTTTCTCAACCTAGAATTATGGAAGGTAAACAAAAATTAACCTCCAGTTGCTCCATTCGTCACCAAGGAAAAATGAGCTCCAACGCTTCTGTTGGATTCTGTTTTCAAGAGTATAAGAATTCAACTAGGTTCAGGAAGAACCTCAGAATAATTATGCTCTATTTACAGATAAAGATGTAGACATTCAACCAACTATTTATGACTCAATTAATTAGATCCTAAGTAACTTCTAGTGTGTTAGTCCATCAGCAACCCCCTCTTTCCGTATAAACAATTGACCAGCAGCTGTTCCTAGTAGGTTAGATTTCCACCTTCCAGCTATCATGAGTTTTCTCTAGAGCTGCAACCTTAGCCCGGTGACTGGCAAGTGAAATTGCACTGTTGCCCCTTTCATCTTGAGGGAGCTCACATGCTTCACTTATAGACCCCGACTTCAGATCAGCTGGTGGGATGAAGCAGTCTACTGATAATCCTGGAACGTTAAACGCAACCTCTTCAATTGTCCAAGCTTCTTCCATCCTAGTTTTTGAATGACTCATAGCCATCTCCCCAAACCGGAAAAGTGTGACTACAGAACGCCCAGAATGAGCAATCATTATACCTTCTACAGGGCGGTAATCATCTAAGAATGAGTTGATCGTTGTCTCCCAGTAAACTGCATCTGCTCCGTTAGACTGGATCCTGGTGAGATGTGAATCCTCCATGTGAACAAGAAGACCAGTCTTCTGACTGAAGTAGCCAAACAAGACATGCCTTATGATCTCTGCTGGTCCTTCACTTCTGGCCTTCAATGTGTGGGGATCAGCACAGAGCTTCAGTATGAAGCAATCCTCCCCATTGATCTTCTTCTCTCCAATGCATCTTGCGTTGGCAAACATACTCGCAGTAGATCGTGGATCAAGACCCTGCAGATAGAAAGATCAAATTCTGAGACCAGTGAAAAATAAAATACCAGAAATCCAAGACTAGTTAAAGTAGTCATATAAGAAGGCAGTAAAGTATGAAATCTCAAATATAGTCTCACCTGAAGGGCACGTCGTAGTGGCCTAACAGTCCCTTTTGCAGTATGCGCACCAAGCCAAGGTGTATGTCTCCATACAAGCTTGCCATTGCAACCCGCATGAACCTTGCTTCCACCAACCGCAAGCTCCACATACCACATATCAGGATTCATTTGCCAGAGTACAAATCCACCAGACTCAGCAGCTCTAGCAGAATTCCTACTCTTTACCACCTTTGTTGGGGTTTCAAATTCAGAAGCTAACATCTTCAGTTTTCCCATAGCATAGGCATTCTTAATTGAGCTCTGCAGCTTTTGCCCACCTGATGCAGCAGTATATTGCTGCAATATGTATTGAGCAGATGATGTTTCCTGCAAAATTATATTAATCAAGATCACACTCAAGTTTTCAACATTTCACAGTATACAAAAAACCACAATTCTCTCGGAAAAAATGATTAGAAAACATTAAACAGGAACTCCATTTCATATAAAATTCGTTGGCACCCCATGAGGGACCCGTTAACACAAAACTTCATTACTTGGTCCCAGCAAATACAGAGCAATGTGCAACCAAATTGTCATATGAACAGTAAACTTAAAATACTCAAGCAAATAAACAACATCAAAGTAGTTGTATCTGCCAAAATTAAGTAAACATAACACTCATAATCATATATGGGGCCCTGTTGATACATCACTGCTGATTTCCTAAATAAAAATTTATTATTAAAATAAAGGGGAACAAGTACACTTAAAGAGACATCAGCTTCAGCTAACAAAAATGGTGTTTTGCAGATAATCACAAAGAGACTTACGATGGGTGTGTCTTTTATGCTGAGATGAGGCAATGGATCAGTGGAACTAACGTGCACGGGGGCGAGAGGAGCACCCATTACACCCAGCAAGAGTCTCAGATCAGACCTCTTAGAGAATGCAGTCGATGCTACCGAGGGTGTCCTGGAGAGTTGCCCTTTCATCCAATGGCCTAAACTCGACCCGACCCGCTTCGAATCCCCGACTTCTCCGCCGTCCGGATCCGGACCTTCCATCAATGGCGTCAGCGTCTCCCCTAACGGTCTCAAACTCCCTGATCTTGATATCAACTGTTCATGATTTGGAGCGAAGTTGCTACTGCTGTTACTCTTCTTCCTCCGTAGCAAACTCGTAATGGGTGACCCACTTCTCGCCGGACTCCTGGCTCTTGACCTCCCCGGCGATAACCCACGCACTACCTCTTCCTTTAACGCTGAGAAGAAACCTTGTTTTCTCTCCATTTTCCAAGAAAAGAAAACCCCAACACTTCCTTCCTCTGTCTCCTTCAACCAAACAACCTATATCCAATTATTTCAGAGGTAGAAACAACAACAAGAAGAAGAATTTAGGGTTATCATGGATGAAAAATATTTTTGGCGTTTAGATAGAAAAGATGTAGGGGATAGCACAAAATATAGAGTGAGGAAAAAACTGAAAGGTTATGAGTGGAGAAGGAAGTTGAGAAGAAAAAGGAGGTTAAAGAGGAAAGAGAGAGAAGGAGGAGGAAGACTGAGTAGAGCAGTGAGAGTGACAGTGTGAATACGACTTGAGCTAAAATGGGAAATTAAAGGATAACTCGTAAAAGCAATATTTTGCACCTTCACGCTATCGAATCGAAATAGAGTGAGGTGCGATTGTCTTTTTTTAATTAAATTATAATTTTTTAATATTTTAATCATGAAAAAAAAAATTATAAAGAGCAATTTTCTTTAAATTAGGTTAATTAGTAGAATCTAATATAAATATTCGATATTAAAAAAAAGTTATCCCAGAAAAAAAATGCGGTAACTCATGCTCAGCTCAGCTACCATTCCCTTAGTGGAGTCCCTGCTGTACATGCTACTTCAAAACACTTGATTACTAGAGTAGAAATTAATGGTTTCTTATTAGTAATGGTAATTAATTAAATATTAGAGCATGATTTAAAAGTGGTTAACAGTAATTTTGCGAAGTTAGCAACTGATCCAGATTATTTTGTCTTTACCACGTTAATCTAGCGCGTGGCTATACTCTCTTTACGGGATTTTTGGAATATTTTTTTTATTAATTCTGGTGTATATTGAAGTTAAGAAGTTAAAATTCCCAGTAAATAAGGTAAGAAATGTCCTTTGATTTCTTTATTCATTTTGTTAAAAACGTGATACTCTTGAATAAGTTTTTACTTTTTTTGCAAAACCTCCAAAAATTAACTCTAGTATTGTAAATTTTAAAATATTAAAATCAAAGCTAAACTCTCATCCTGGGTCAGAATATAGCTAATTAAATTTATATGGATATTAATAATATAGTGATTAGTTATAAAGAAAATTTTGATGAAATCAAGTTGTATCGAATCTATTTAAAATGAAAACTTTAAATATATATATTTATAATGATGTCAAAGTTTTACTAATATATATCTATATTAAAACTAAGAATAATGAAATGTATTTATGGAAGTATTTAAAAACTGTCTTGTACCTTAGTATTTGGGCTAAACTTTGTTTAAAATGAGTACAATACAAATCCAAAATTTATTGCGGCTACAGCAACCAACACCTCAAATACTCTACACAAATTAATTTTTCTTCATTATCAAAACTTTAAGTTTAAATATAACAACGAAAAATTAATTCAATCCATTAATATTAGTTGTAGGTTAGACTTTGAGGTAAACTTGTCTAAGTAAGCGTTTTGGTCCCAAGTTCTCAAATATTTTTGGTAAATCATATTTGGCTGAAGTTTTTGGAGGAGTTTCACCATGTGTTTGGCTTTAAATTTTCCCCAAAATATTTGATTATTTCAAAAAATATGATTATACCTATAACTAGTTCTAAAAATTATTTTAAAATATCCATAAATTTATATTATCATATTATAATGGATTTGTTCCATTAAAATAACTTTATAGTATAATTGATAACAATCAACAATATACGAAAGACAATGCATTAAATGCATATTCAATCTTGTCACTAATTCATTTATAATCATAACCATTAAACACAAATTGTTCAAATTAGAACTCAAACTTTGCTGGTGTTTATAAATATTAATTAAAATTAATAAATAATATGTTTTTTTTTTACATAAAATATAAATTTTGGAGTAATTTTTTTTTAAAAAAAATTTCAAATATTAAAACTTGGATCAAATATTTTTTTTTAATACTTAAAAAACTTGGGATACTTGACAAATATATCTGTCATGTTATATGACCAAACACAATCCCATTTCTCAAATTTTTCACGAGTTTTCCCAAAATTTTTCCAAGTATTTTTGAGTCAGAAAAATTAAAGAATAACAATTATATTTGAACAGCAAATTATAATATTATATCAAGAAATATTTTTAAAAATTCTAGGAATAAATGTAAAAAATTATATCTTCCTATCCTTTAACCAAAAGTTTTATATTATTTTTTCTATTCACTTTTATTTGGTTACTCTGGACATGGTATATCCCTAAGAATAACGATTAATATGAAAATTATAATAGTTCTATTAATTGGTACTTATTATTAATTTAATTCAATCTTAAAAGTTAATTTAAAAATAAAGAATTGATATTTATATAAAATAATAAAAAAATATAATTATATTTTTAAATATATTAAATATAACAAATAAAAATAAACGAGGTATGATTGGTTTGGTATTGTTAGTAAACTAGTACTAATAGAGAAGCTATTGATCACTTAATTTTTTTTTTCTCCTACTCTGCCTAGACAAAAAGACTATAATAAAATCTTCGTATTATTCTTTAGATTGCCAAGGAAAAAAAAAGTAGAAATTGCATGTGAGTTATGTTTCACTTAACAAATAACAATATCTATTTATAGGCCAACACCTTTCACCTATCCAAATAACGATGTAACTAATGAATATGCACACTTTTAGAAAATATATTGAATCAGTCTGTGTTTAAAAAATATTTTAATTTTGATATTGCGATATTTTAATATGCTATTATGTATGTCCTCTTTTTGCACTTGGTAGTTGGTACTATATTTTGTATAATAAAAGATATAAATATGAAAACTCTCGCTTACGTATAGATATATTCGATATACATATTAAAAAAGTAACATTATATCATATTGAAAGGTTCAAAATTGTTCCATATTGTACCTTAAACATCTCTAAATTATGTCACGATCTTAGTTATATCTAAATAGGAATAAAATATCGTATTAAGTTGATTATCAAGATATTCTAGAACATAACTTTGTACAACTAGCTACATATGTGGTTTATGAATAAATTAAGATTATATGGCGACTTGAGCTAACAAATTGAGCTTTAATTGCAGCAAGAAAAAAAAAAGTCACAATCTTGGATATCTGTTTAATATTTATTGATTTTTAATTATTGACATGTTTTACTTGAGATGATTAATAACAAATAATAAAATTACGGCTATATTTGGGATCTCTCGTTATATCGAATTATTGTTATTAGGGGTGTCAAAAATGAACTTAAACATAAATAATTCGCTCAATCTGTCCACAATTTTAAGGGTTGAGCTCAAGATAATTTGAATTTAGTTCAATCTCAACACATTTAAGCATAATCCATTTGAAGGAAATACTTAATTAAGCTTAATTCAATCTGTTTGAAATTTTTTAATTAAGATATGTTTCTATATTTAAGATATGAATTATTACCTGTTTAATATCTTTTAGGGTTTATCTATCAATTTGTTGCATTTTTTAAAAAAAAAACCTTGAGCTAAAATTCAAATTGTGATTATAAAATTTAAATATCAATATTTAAATAATTGAAATTAATCGGATCAAATTGGCGGATCAAAACCAACCCGTTTTTTAGCCCATTTAAGGCAACTCATTTGAGCACAAAGTAAATCTGAACGGATCAAGATCCAATTAACATCTATTTCAATCTATTAATTTAATATTTTCAATTTCAACCCACCCCACCTATTTTAACGCCCCTAATTATCATCATTTTTGAAACTAAAAGAATGAACTTGACACATGGATTCAATCAAGTGACATGTTTGAAGTAACGTTAATTAAACATTTGGTCAAAGCATTTTTGAACTAAGTAAGAGATTGGGTCCTACTACAGCGAAGTGCTTAATTTTTTAAATACTGTTTATAAAACTAACTAACTAGGTTTACAACTGATAATGATAAGTTAAATATAGTTGCCCATGTGAAAAATAGTCTAGGGCCCAGTTAAAAGAAATCTGAACTTGCAATCAGACAACTTTTGACCATTTCATGATACTTTTTTTTTTTCTCTTATAAAAATATTTTACCATTACATGACAATTTAATTAATTAGTAATATATTTTTGTTTGAACTCAAAACTAAGATATGGTCACAGAACTCGATACCCAGCGCAAATGCTTATGTCTCACTAATCCAATGCATTAATTATTAATTAAAGGAATTTGTGATGAAGTAATTTCACGTCACACCCAAAAACTCCCAAACTTTAGGGGCCCAATTAGCGCGTTTTATTAACTTTATTCACTAATTTTATTTTTGCATACAGCTAATGAAGCATTTCTATTTTGTGACATCCACTATACTTTCCCACAAAACATTCAACTTTACTTTATATGTTTTTAGCTTACCTTTTTTGTTACGAAAATGACAACATCTTCTTTTTTTTAACAATTCATTTAATTAATATATTAAAGATATATATCCATTCAAGTTTTAACAGGTTGGATATTGACATGTTATTGTGCTAATATGGAACAGACTTAATGATTCTAAATATAGCAATTTATTCAGTATAATTTTAGTATAGCCGAAAAAGAAAATATCTATAATTTTATTCCTACATATGCATGTCTATACATTCATCTAGAACATGATTGAGAAATACGCAAATTTGGAGTTTATGTAAAAAAAATTGCATTATTTTTCTTGAAAGTAAAAAGAGCTAATTTTTATGATTAAATTCACAAACAGACACTTTTCAATCGTTAAAATTGAAAAACTATCTGTTATCTTGTAATTTTAAATTTAAAAATATTTACAAAATTGAAAATTTCATGACATTGTTTAAGAGCTTCGCCTAAGAATTTTGGAAGTCATAATATTGACTATTTTTCAAAAAGACACAATCGAAAAGTGATTACTGAGCATTATTAATTGGCTTAGTTTATAATCTGCATGCATCACAAATCCCTTAAATTAATAGCTTTTTCGGTTTATCTTTACTTATATGCTATTTTAAAAATAATTTTTTATTTTTACTTATCACTTATAATATATTAAGAAAAGATTTAAACAAATACATTATTTTTACTTTACTTTTAACATTAATTATTTATTATCCTATTTTTTTTCTTCATAATCTTAGACTATATATTAATTAATACGAGTAATATAATCAAATATTTATATCACTACTAGATTTTTTTAAATAATTAATTATTATTATAAATAAAAGTGAATCTTGGCCCGGCAAGGTGAATCTTGAAGGGATTGTTAGATTGGGAAGATTTACTAAAGAAGATAAAATTTATTAAATAATATTTTATTGCATAAAAGGTCTTAGAAAATTTAGCATATTGGCACATGACATAGTGTGGCCTTCTACAAAGTGTGATAGAGAAATTAGTAAATATATAATGAGAACATAGCATGGGGACCAAAACAAATAAAAAACCACACCATGAGATATATAATCAAATGAAGATGCCTAAGTACTAATCACCATTTATTTTTCTTAATTAACATTTAATCAAGCTTTCTGGGCCCTCTTAGCCCCAAATCTAATTAAATTTCACTTTCTTTTTAAGTTCTTTTGATTTTGTGTGAATTAAAAAGTTACACACATTTATGACAAATAACATTTTATATTAGTATCAAATATGTGTTTCCTGCTCAATTGCCATCATATGCGAGTATTGTTCAAATTTATATCAAGTAATTGAACATGTAATGAGTTTATATATTTTAATTTTTGTGGTGGACTGCATAGCTATCCAAAAAAAGATGTGAAAAAACAAAAGAGGACCAATTTTCATTTTGTGTATAGGCAATAATTGAAGAATTCGAGTTGATAATGCTTTTTAGGGGTACTGGTGACCATTTATTTTGTGCAGAGGCAAAGATTTGCATGTTCAGCCGATTATCTTTTTGTTTTTTATTGTTCATCGAAACTAATTTAAAATTTGAATATGAAATTGTTGCATTGAGTGATAAGTAATTCTTCAGTATTTGTTAAGAAATAATTTATCTCGATATAAATTTTTTTAGCTAAATAACAATTTAATTAGGAGCTTAGAGTTCAATATAAACATCGTACACCTGAATAAGAATCAAACAAAATAGAAATATAATAATTGCAACTTGAATATACATTACTTTTCTTCTTATTTTGACGCTATAAATCACACAAATATAACTTTAGATTGAAACATGAAATGTGCTCAATGTGACAAGGGTATGGCAGGTTCATGGTATACAATATGTACATTTGTAGAGTTATGAAATGTGAAGTTATAGTACTAAAAGAAGCAACTTAATTTTGGAATGTGATTGAAAATATTGAAGCATACCATACCTTTGTCACATTGAGCAGGTACAATGATAAGTAATTGATTTTTTAAAATTTTGGTACTTCTCCATTCTCATAGCCCCCATATATATGATCAGATTGAAAATATTGTAGCATAAAATAATATATATTTATTTTTGGTGTAGAAGCATATTATAAGTATAATTTGAGGTCACATGGAAAAAGATTTGCTTTCAGATTTGCAAACATATTCCAAAGATCAACAGCATCTTTGTAACGAATCTTACGAGTTAAAAAAAAGCTGTATCCAAGCTGCGCTATACCTTGGCGAATGTTACTCTGCTACTGTTAGTCAACTCTATTCATCGTCATATTTACAATGTCCGAGTCAGAAATTTTAAATTTGAGTCTTTAATAAAAAAATATTTTATCTCTAAGGTGGAGTTTCCCGACAAAAATTTGTATTAGTTGAATTCTAAATCAAATATTGAACATTACACGGTAAATGATCATATATATATATGTGTGTTCATGTCACAAACATGATTCGCTTTATATAAAGAAAAATAATTATTTATTCTCAATACTTACAAATTAAATATCTCAAATTCATTTCTCTGATCAAGAATGAAAGATTACTTACCTTTATTATTCGTCGAGTCAATTTAATCTGGGCGAAGTTTTTGTTTTTTCCCCATAATTATTAGGTATCCGTCCCAGTATGATCGATTGATTTATATTATTGTTGGAAATATCAGCTGAGTTGGGTCCATCTATGAGGAATGTTAATTAGCTGGTTAGTTCAATATAATAGCTTATTATCCTTTTAATATCTAATCCTATTGTATAAATACACTATTATGAAGATAGATAAACATACTTTTCCTCATTAGATATTTGCTAAAGTTAGTGAAATGTTCTGTCTCCCTAAAGAATTATTCTTTTTTCGATCAAAGGGTTACTTATATTATAATATTAGAGATTAATATTAGTAATGGGTTCCCCTCCTATAGTTACAGACGGAACGTTGTTAATAGTTTTGATCATATCTCGACCCTAAATAATGCAAAAAGGTTCATTTCTAATCCTAGTAAAGTTAGTTCCTAGTATATTCGTATTTAGGTAGGGATAAAAAGAATTCATCCGCTTTGTAAGAATTCTCGATGATCGATAATATGAATAAATTTATTGCTAGAGAAATTGATAAGTCTCCTAAACTAGTAATATTTATGATTCAAACTCTACCATTACTAACTAAAAGTTGTCTAATTCACTTATTTGCACGATCATAATCGCTTTATTTGACTCATGTGAATAGATATTTCTAAAATATGGTACATATATACATGTAACATGTTTGCTCTTGTACCAAACTATAATTGACATGGCTTACGTTTTCACGTGCATATCCATTATTGTAACATTTCTGATTGAACTTGTGATCTTTTTATCCTCGTATTTCTTTGTTCTGATTATAGAATGTTTGGCTCTTAGTTTCCATCATGCAAGCAAAACATCAATAAATTGATAATTATTTATGTATATGCATCGTGGCCCTTTTGTAAATCACTTGAGTCCAAACAGTTGCCCCTTTTTAGCAATCAATGAATGAGAAAACACATAAAGAAGTGGGACGCTAATAGATCTCTTAATTCATCACTTGTCCTCATAATTATATTTGTGGGGTATATGCTTCCCTTTTTTTCTTACTTTTAGACAAGAGAGATACTTTGGACTAATTATTTTTATGTTCCTTCATAACCAAGTCTTGTGGTTTCTTAATTCATGACTTTTTTTTCTTGTGTATTATTTTCTCTCATCTTGAAGTACTAATATTTATCTCAAAGCTTGGAGTACTATGGAGCATGTATTAGAAATCATATCCAAGCCTCTTTGAAAGCACTTACTTATAGTCGATTGAAATTTTAGACGATGTTAATTTTGAATTGAATAAGTCGATTATATATGAATTCAAAAGTACTATTGAATTCACATTATTGTTAACAACATCTTGAATCTGGATCACTTTGTCTAAGCGAACTTAGTACTATTATTTACATCTTTCTCTGTTTCAATTTATATTTTATATTATCATTTCACAGAGAAATGATATTTGATGTAAAAACTTGACCATATTAATGCCAGAAACAAGTATAAAAAGATGAGTGAAAGTGAAAGAAACATATTTTTGAGTTTAGTCAGAGAAAAAAAAAAGGTACATATAATCCTGGATTTGATATTCGATAAAAACTAAAACAATAAACTTTTAAATCAATGCATTCATGATTGTGATGTATGTAGCATGTGCCAGTAGCTAGGCCTAGCATAGCACAATAATTATAAGATTGGTCGTTCCGTAATACTTCCTCCATTTAAAAAAGAATGTCCCTGTTTCCTTTTTAGTTCGTTTAAAAAAGAATGATTCATTTTATTTTTTGACAATACTTTAATTTTAACTTTCCACGTGACATGTTTAAGACCACAAGATTAAAGGGCATTTTGCTACATTTAACATAACTTTAATTTAGAACCACAATATTAAAAAATCTTCTTTTTTTTCTTAAACTTCGTTCCAAGTCAAATTAGGTCAATTTTTTCAAAACGAAAAAAGTAAAATTTAATTTGACGATACGATACTTAAAAGGAAATACATAATTTATTAAGAATTATAATTAATTAATTGGTGTTATTTACCATCTTTCATTTTTTCCCTTCCTTTAATAATATATTCATGTCTTTGAAACTTCTAACTTCACCTCTAACTATTTAAATTTAATTATAATTTCCATCTTGAAACCTTACTTAAAATTAGTATCTATTGAACAACAATTCAATATCTTTACGAGAGATCACTATATGTTGACTCATCGAGTATATGAGGAGCCCTCCATTCGATTCTAGTATCCTAACTGGTCCCAAATGAAAATTACAACGTACGCTATTATTTAGTACTTCGTTAGTTCGATTATTTTTACTTATTTAATACTTTAAAAATAAAATTTTTATTTTTACCCAACATATTTAATATATGAAGAGAACAAAATTATTTATACTATCAATAATTTTGTAAAACCTAAGACAATAATTTTCTAAAACCTATTTTCCCGTATACCTAATATATGAATCAATTAATGTAGATATTAGGATAAAAAATGACCCACTATAACAACCTTGCGGTAAAGGCGGGATTAGCACGTGCGAGGCAGCTCGACGGCACTAGTTGAACTATTCATTTGGTTGTTTTTATCTTTTTTTTCTTTGCAAGGTGGAAGCATCACAATGGAAGTTTCCTCTTTCTTTTTTTTTTTCTAACAAGTTGAGCATTTTTTTTGTCCCAGTTCAAAATTCACACTATGGAAAAGTTGATAGTCATAAAGTTGTTATCTACATGCACCTTATCTGGAACAATTGCTTTGTTTGTATGTATATATATATATACTTGTTCCTTATCATGCTTTGCTTACGCCTATTAAACTAATGCCTTTTGTCATTATTGCACCAACTACCAACAGGAGCGAAAAGAATAGGTCAAATAACGAAAAACCACCGGCGGAGGCGCTGTTTAGTTTAATTGACTTCTTTTCTTAAAAATTCTTACTAAAAGATGTACGTGATCTCTAGTATTCGTTCCTTTTTTATTACTATGTGGATGATCGTGTACATTTTTCACATCTCGAATTGAATATCTATATTGACATCACTAGTGTGCTCAAGCACCCATTCATGTGTACAATCCAAAAATACAAAACAATTGATGTAATAGCATGAGCAAATATGGTAAAAATAGTAACTAATAAACATTTCAAACTTCTATTCAGTCTTTCAAGGGACTCTCCTTTATGAGCCTCAGCACTCAAGCCCAACTTGGCTATAATTAGAACATTGCCCAATTCAGCATTTAGTCTAGGCCCACTACTACACCTTTCCAGTTGAGTTAAGTAGATACTTTAATTGGGCTGCACAAAGTAGGAATGGGACCTCCTCTCATTTTAATCTGAGCCTGTAAATGAATGTGTCTAACCAAGTAGGAAATTAGCCTATCATTGCTAAAGCTTAAATGGTGGGGAAATTTTTATGCAAATAATCAGTCAAATTTATTATTTTTATCTTTTTAAACTGGTATACATATATATTATCAGTAGTTTTTTATTACATAAATTATATATTTATACATTCGCAGTACATGTTTCTTTTTTCCAGTGAAGAGGTTGGCAGATACAAAATTTTTGGCCATCGAATTTATCAATGATCAATATATATATAAGTTATATAATGATGATATATATTACTTGTATATAGCGGGCGCGATATATATAAGTTATATAATGATGATATATAGTATTTGTATATAGCGGGCGCGCGCGTATATATATATATATATATATATATATATATTATAAACTAATTGACAAAATTGTTAATTGTATTATCCCTAGAAATAATTATCAAGCTATCAACCTAATTTGATCTATTTCTATTCACAAAAATTGAAAAATTATCTTTAGATACGCTTATGCATGTGAAATAGGTATATAGGTCATTAGCATATAATTTTTAAAATTCTGGACGTATTAATTTATTTTATTTTTAAAAAAGAAGCAAAAGTACTCCATTTTAATATGCTAAACTGAAAGAAGAAAGGATTAGTAATTTAGTATTGCTTCATTTTAATATGCTAAACTAAAAGAAGAAAGGATTAGTAATTTAGTATTATTGATTGAAAAAACTGAGTAGCGAGTAGTTATAATTTTTTGTTCACCGCCTTAGAATGGAAACTGATACAAACAGCAAAAGAGAAAGAAAAAAGAAAAAAAGTGGAAAGTTCGGGATAAAAAATAAAAAATAAAAAATAAAAATGAGAGAGGGCTCAAAATCATATAAAATGCTGAGACAAATTAGGGAGACTTTTTGATTCCAAAAATTGCTTCTTCGCATGTAACGGCCAACTGTATCGGAGTAATCTAGTCGATCATCGGAACTTTGTAGTAATCGTACTCATCGTCTTCCCCGCTGTTATCGTCGGAGCTATCGTCATGACCACCACCGATATCTCGTCCTTAGAAACAAGGTGAACAATTTCATTCTCTAATTTTACCTCATCACGTGTGTATGCTTACATTTCAATTTCATCAAATGTAAATCCCGCCGTGTCTCCTTTTGTTATCGCGGTTTTTCTCTACTGGAAACTAAAATTTATGACATTTTACACTATTTTTGTCGATTATGGAGATTTTTAGAGTTGAGATTGCTGCTCGTTGTATCCATTGATTCTGCTGCTTGATATTCTCGGTCGTTGATACTGAACTCACTTGTTTTTAGGTAAAATTATCTACTTTTGGATTATCCCCGCTAAACTTGATGCTAAATTAATTAGACCGGCATAAGATAGTCAGATAGAGAGTGATTTGTTGTCCGCCTTCGTTGTAGCTGGTAGATATATGATAAAATTGTTTAACGCCGACGGATTTGCAGTTAACTACACGAGGCAGTGCTAAGGTCTGCGTACCTCCCCAGACCTCACTAGCGGGATAAAATTGTTGGCCATGGATTTGCAGATTGATATTTAATCATGCCTGAATGTTGGTATCATTTTCAGCAAGAGGGATATACTGAAGCATCTGGTCCAGAAATTAAGATACTAGTGGAATTTGTGATTTTGCTCTGTGCTACATCTTATTCATGTGTCAAATAAGAGGGAAAAAGTAATACATTTACAATTTACTTTTATCTCTGAAGACATAATATAAGAAGGATAAATGACAAGTTTAAACATAATGGAAAAGTAAATTTGATGGCCTCAAAACTCTTAATCAACTTTGATCTCTGAAAACATGATTCTAAGTAAAAGATTATGACAAGTCTAAGTAAAATGAAAATATAAACCTTAATCATGTTCCCTAAACTTTGACATGAAGCATGTTATGTCTCAGGCTGACTTCCAGTGTAGCAATGCTGGGTTGACTTGCCCTTCTATTTGATAACAGGGCTGATGCTTTATTTTTGTGTAAGTTTTATTGTTATTGCTTTGTAATGTTCCTGACAAAGGGTTTGGTATTTGTTATTTTCTCAAATTGGGTCCAGGTACATGTATTCTTGTCAGGCTAGAGGAGTTCCACCTAATAAACAAGTTCTGTCAGCTCTTTTCAAGGTTTGTGATACTGTAGTTGTCCAGTGTTTACAACAATTTGAAATGCCAATGTTACTATAATTTCATGCTTACAATACTTGATTTCACTTGCTCAGCCTTTGATGTAGACATCTAACTGCTGAATATCTTCGGGGAAAAGATGATTTTCTTATAGAATCTATATTGGGGAAACATATGAATTGATATTTGTTTCAAGAAACTATTTTCTTCTAGATTCTAGATAAATGTATTTCCTGGTTTGGGTCCATAAGTGTGGCTAATGCATGATAAAGGGATATGCTTACTGTTACTTGGTAGATGAGTTCCTTTATCCTTCTCAGTACTAGCCATATTTTTTGTGATTTTTGCTCCAGAATGTGCTACTTGTTTCGTCATCTATTTAATCTGAAATCTTACATTCTTACATCCCATATTGCAACCCAGGCCAAACTGAAAAAAGCCCGCCATGAGGTGTCTAGCTTAGTGATTTTGCTGGATGACATCAAGGATACTGATTTCCACCCACTACTCGATTTGTTGACGGAAGCTGATCTTTCTGAGATTGATGCAGTAGATATTATAAATAGATCTGTCTGCATCCTGAGTTGGGAGTATCTTCTTGCTTTAATGCGTGTCAGCAGTAGGAAGCTTCGAGTTGTTGATATCCAGGATATATTGTTTGGAAAGGACTTCTTGCTGTACGTATTGCTACAGTTGTATATTGTATTCCTAACTCTTTGCCACAATTGATAATATGTTTTGCTTTGCCACAGATGCAACCATATTTTGAATAAGTATATTTGAAAAGTAGATAAATAAATGCATTAAACAGTATGGACTGAACATACCTTTCAATTATGAAATATGAATTGCATCTGTTGGTTTCTTGCTAACATATAGACTATCTCATCTATTACCTGTAAAACTTTTTCCGCTTAGATTTCTATATTTATGTATTTCATGAGAGAAGTTTTAGTTTTTACTAATATATACAGGAGGAATCAGCACATGGCACTAAATTTATTTTACCTTTCTGGATGGGGTTAAACTCATAAGAAAAGAATATGAAACATTGATTCTGTCCGCCAATCAGACTTTACCTTCTAAGATTTGTAACCGTCTCAGAATATTAGGTACATGCACGATACCGGGTTGTTTGAATAACTGCCATGAAGATGTTATGAAAAATGAAACTTCTGTAAAGAAGATGTAAAGTAAAACAAAATACCTTTAGCAATTATAAGAACCTTATTTACCAAAGATCAATTTTAAAATCTGTGAGCTTAGCAGGGTAGGAGCCAAGTGGGTGGAAGGGGTTAAAATTGTGTGTATATATATATAGATCTTCAATCTCCTTGGCTTCTTTGTGTGTTTTTCTTTTTATATTTTGAACCCCTTTACTGAAAATCCTAGCTCCTCCATTGGCCTAGCTGGTGTAGATTGAAAATCTTTAGATCATCTACTTGAAATATATTCAGAATTAGATTGAACAGAAGTATAAAGGAGAAAGTTGTTTTGTATCAATTATTCATTAGATAAGCATGTCACTATTTCTAAATCAAATGATTCTAAAATTGATAATTTTCTGTTATAGTGTGAGTGTTCATTTTTCCCCAGATTTTGACTGATGCATATATTTCTTTTTCTTTTGTTTTGTTTAGGCACATTGTGAAATCGATAGGTTCTCCTTATGCAGTTATTAAGTTGATGTGCATTCATTTCCTTTAGATGTGTTTTTCAGGGATCTTGCTCAACGCGGCTTACCATGCCAAATCCTGAATCTGAGGTCCTCCCATTTCCGAAAACTCAACATGATTGGGAATTTTGCGCGGATGCACACTCTTAATCTAGATTTCAGTGCATCACTTACGAATTTCCGTGAGGACTGTTTTACCTGCATGCCAAATTTGAAGTTCCTTTCATTGTGTGAAACAAGAATCACTAATTTATGGACTACCACTGCTGCACTTGCGAAACTCCCCGCCTTAGTTGAATTACGCTTTCAGCATTTCTTACAGGATGATGAAGCACGGAAGCATGCTGCATCAGATAGAAGGAATGATTACTGGGATTCAGATCATATGCAGACTAGTATTCATGATGAAGCACCGTCAGTTAGTGGTGAAAATATCATGTATAGGATTTTTAATGAAGAAGACCAATATTTGAATAATACTGATATGAATCTTGATATGAGTAGCGAAACAGAAGATTCATCTGATGACAGTGAAGTGGACTTTTCAAGTCAGGATCGTGAAACGAGTTTCATGGAACTCTTGCCTGATGTACCTCCTGGTTGGGAGGATCTGCTTAATCTGCGAAATGAGGTATACAACATTTATTTTTGTATTATTGTTACATATATAATTTTTCATGGACACTTGACCATTTTCCCCTTCTTATTTAAATTGGACCTGGAAGACCAGTGATATAGATAACAGAAATACATATTACTCCTTCTCGTAGCTTTTTTCTCTATTTCTTTTTCTTTTCTTCTAATCTTGATATCCAAAAACGAGGGAGTTGTAGTTACAAATTATCCCATCTTTAACATCATCATCTGTCTGCTTCAACGAGCTGCTTTAACTTTTGCATGCTAAAACTTGATTTCGCTGCCGAACCCATTCCTCAGTGCCTCGTATTTGAGTGGGGAAAAATGACAAATTGTCTTTTTATTGCATCATGACAGGTTTCTTTTGGAACGTTGGAGATGCAGGATGACGAAGAACCATTCTTCCGTTTGTCTGACACACGGCTTCCTTACATTACTCCAAAGAAGTGTATATCTCATAATCCTTCACCGATATGTTTTGAAAAATTCTACCGTGAGTACATGATAGCTTCACTGCCAAACCTGAAAATTCTAGATAACTTGCATATTAGGAAGGTTGACAGAGAAAAGGCCATATTGATCTTCTCAGAAAAATTTGAGCACCTGCCGTATAAGAGGAAGTATAAGGACAGTGTTGTCAGCATTCTGCAAAAGCGTGAGATTAGAGCAAACCATACTCATGGGCCCTCTCCTAGGAGAAAGTCGCAATACTTTTATTCTAGGTCATTGTCTGCTGCAAAAGTTGGTTCTGTTGCTTGGCCTTCCCTTCGTCCCCTCTCGATCGTGGGCACCACAGCAAGAGATGATCAAAGAAGTTACCGACCACGCCAATTTGAGTATCATCCATCTGATGCAAGCCTTATGGTTTTTGGAACACTGGATGGTGAAGTAATTGTTATCAACCATGAGAGTGAAAAAATTGTCAGTTATATTCCCTCACTTGGAGCAATGAACAGTGTTCTGGGTTTATGCTGGCTCAAAAATTATCCCTCCAAGGTATATTATATAAAAGGTGTAAGTTGTGACTGTATCATGTGAAGTAATCACCTGGGAATTGTGTTCCTTGAAATCCTAATCTGTGCGTACATGCTCCTTGCTGTTTCTGGTTTACGCCTGATACTATTTATAATTTCGACCTCCATCGTGGTTCATTTCTTGAGTAATGTCATCCGAACACTGAATAATAATCCATCTTTTGGGCGCATCCAGAGGTTGTAATTCTCAAGTAATATCAAAGGGATTTGCCTATATTATGGAAGTCGATTTCTCTATGATAAATTGCCATTGGTCCTCCTGGTTTCCATGAACTTTTCTGCAGAGCAATTGTCAGCTGCTGTGTAAAAGATACATTCACCATGCATATTGTTTTTTGGTGTTGTAGGCTTAACCATGCCAAGTCATTGAACTTGAGCAACTGCCTGTTTTGATAAAAATCCTTTTGTTTTTTTCAGGTCATTGCTGGTTCTGATAATGGTTCACTTAGATTATATGACATCCGGTTGATGCCTACAACAGCCACAGGCAGTCATCAGAGTGCAGGTTCAATTATGTTTGATGACTTTGACCAGTTAACGTCTGTTCATGTCAACTCTACCGATGAATTATTTCTTGCAAGTGGATACTCAAAACATGTTGCTCTGTACGACATTAGCAGTGGCAGACGGTTGCAGGTGTTTGATGATATGCATCGAGAACATATAAATGTCGTTAAATTTGCACACCACTCTCCATCTATTTTTGCCACTTCATCATTTGATCGGGATGTTAAGTTGTGGGATTTAAGACAGAAACCAAACCATCCTTGCTACACTGCTTTAAGTTCTCGAGGAAATGTGATGGTTTGCTTTTCTCCTGATGACCAATATCTTCTTGTCTCAGCTGTTGACAATGAGGTAATTTGTTATAAGTCAGAGGTTTTGTCCCATTTATCATGAATTATGCGAGATCCCTGCTCTTATTGTGCTTGTCTGGAGCTTTTTTGTGATCTGTCCCTGTTACAAAAATTTCAATGCATAAACACAGAGAAATCATATCATATAACATATATTTATTAAAAATAACCATATTCTAGTTCTTGGATTTCACCATCTTAAATGGACTTCCGCCATCAACCTCGTATTCTTTAATCAAGGCTAGATAGTAGCGAGAGACTGAGTTCAATCCGATAAAATCATCAAATTGCTGTTGGGAAATGACTAGTTAATGTGGATACATATTTGTCCAAACCTCACATTGGAAGAGAAACATGGAGAAAAGTCACCTATATGCACTAGCCGCTACACAAAGAATTGGCCAATGGAACAGGAGAAAAGAGACTTAAGAACTGGCTAAGCTCTACAGAATGAGGATTGCTGTTTAATACCTACAGCAAAGCTTCTATTGAGGGTGAAAGGAAGAGGACAATCATTCAGGATCAGCTTCCTGGAATATCCCAGGCGGCATGTTCCTGTGAAACCAAAGATTGATATGCAAAAAGAAGCAAGAACTCCTAAAGCATTTTAAAAATTCTTATTTTATGATTCTTCTCTTACAATTTTGTTAAAGGATCTGTAAAGCTCTTAGCCAGTCGTTATTTACTGAGGAATAACTTCTTCTTCCCCTAATTTTCTTTGACAAGCCGAAAAAACTTTGAATTTTGTTTCGTAAAAATTATGCCCACCATTCATGTGGAGGAGTTCTAGGACTATTCTAAGAGGAATATGTACTAAACTGACATAATACGAAGTAAAATGAAAAGATTTATGGAAGAATTTTTTTTATGGATATTTATATGTCGCAAAACGTCATCCTTTTCCAAGATTTATCGAGAAGATGGAAAAATTATTGGCAGGTGAAACAACTGTTAGCTGTTGATGGGAGGCTCCATCTAGATTTTAGTATTACTTCAACAGGGAGCTCTCAGAATTACACGCGATCTTATTACATGAACGGAAGGGATTATGTCATCAGCGGAAGCTGTGATGAACATGTAGTCCGCATCTGTTGTGCTCAAACGGGTAGGCGGCTTAGAGATGTATCATTGGAGGTAACCTGGTTTATTGATTGTCACACTTCAATAACCTTCCTTGCTTTTCTACCATGTCTTACATATTTAACTGATTCGACAAGATGATGATTATCTTTACCATCATAACATCATAATTGCCACTCGATGCTATTTGACTTAGATTACATCTTCTTGTTTCTCAGGGAAAAGGTTCAGGAGCTTCAATGTTTGTCCAATCATTGAGGGGTGATCCTTTCAGAGTAAGTCCTCTTTTCACGTAACAAGTTTTTTCTACTTCTCTTTTCCTTTTATTTTTAATATAAAAATGTCTCTACTAGTTTTTAAGCGAATTAAATTCCTCTATCCATGTGTCAATTGACGAAATCAGATAGCAGTTCATATTAACATTTGGAATTGTAATAATATATCTAATAGCAATCAGTAACCTAATGGGTCTTACATCATCAGTGAAGAGGGTCTGATTAGATTGTTTCAGTGTCCAGAAATTGTTCTCGTGTGTGAGCACATGGGAGAGAGATTTTAATGTTGAAAAATGTTTTTGTAGATCTGGAGGCTTTTGCTTCCAATCTATTAACACGAGGGGAAAAAAAGAAGAGGTAAACTAGTATATCCAGCACTCAAGTTTTTCAACTTATTTATCCCCATGAAACTGTCAAAAGGCTTAATGTCTTAAAACTTCTATTTGGTAGGAAACATTTGGGTTAACGAGGAAATTTCAAATGAAATGATTTAAGTGTCATTTGAAATAAACACCAACTAGAAACGATCTGTGTGACTTAAGGACCCTTTTCCCCCTCAAATTGATGATCTATAAGCCTCTTAGTATGCAATACATAGTCAACTTGTCCATCTAAACAGGTCTAGTGTGCCAGATGTTTAGTTGGACCAAGCTAGAAGTTGAAATATCTTTCATGAAGCTTCTCATGCAACCTTAACTTGGCACTTGTATTGGTTGAGATCAGTTCAATCCAGAGTTGAAGGCAGATACAGCAATAAGTCAATCCCTCAAATCACAGAACTGTACTGATATTATGTTGTTTTCAGGATTTTAGCATGAGCGTTTTGGCAGCATATATACGTCCAAGCTCAAACTCAGAAATTGTTAAGGTTCAATTCACTGCCTTGACAAATCGATTTTTGACATTGAGCCTGTTATTTCACCTGGGTGCCTTATATTCTTTCATGGATATGATGCAGGTAAATCTGTTGGCATCAACTGACCAAGACAAAGGGAACTTGTACACTCGGCATTCTCATCCACTATGTAGTAGCGGAGGCTGATCTTTCTGCAGTCACATTTCATCAACTTAAAAAGGTACTTAATGGTTTCTGCAGTAATCTTTGTAGATACAATATAGACTAGCTAGGTATTGTAGAAAAGGATGTAGGACAGCAATCGTGGAATCTTTGTAGATGGTTGCTTCAACTATCTGTTTTTCTGTTTGATCAATCTCATGTATGTTGTAACATTTGTATAAAGTAGAGTGCTGATTTATGAGACATCTAAACTGGTTGTGCACGACTAGTAACACTACTGAAGTGTCTCTTCCTCTTATGTTCGCTCATTTTATACCAATATCAGATATTGTAAAGACTAGCATTCTAAGCTGTTGGCGGCGGTTTCAGACCCTAAAATTTACGAAATTAACAATCTATAGTTGCACTTGTAACATACCAAAGTCTCAATTCAGGTGCATTTTGAGTAGTGAAGAAAGAAAGAAATATAACGTTACATAGATAAATATTTTTTTTTATCCAGAAGCTTATCTTAATTTGGGTTTTGAAAACACAAACATTAATTGGTTTGTGTACTTAGATGTTGATCCAAATAAACAAAACCAGTGCCACTTTAGAGTGGGAGTGATCCCTGGCTATAGAGAGAGACCATTCAGCCCAAATTATCTTTTAATACACAAAACGATGAATCTACCCTTGCTGTATTTTGCACGTAAAGACAAAATGTGCAAGCTCATATATTACATACAAAATGAATAAGGTGTACATTGTGGATTTACGTCATACAATAATGTGCCATCACCATCAGAATATGGCACCGCACGCCCAGTTTCAGAAAGATATAAAGATAAGTGATGAGGCAATTGGATGTACGTTTTCTCTTTGCAGAAAAATCCGTGTACTGACCTTGCTACACAGCTGTCTCTGCACACTCGACTGACTTCTCTGCTGCCAGCGCCCAATTTGTTTTGAATTTCAGAAACAATAAAAAATTCAAACGGCTCCATCGGAAACATCTCCACATACAAAGGGAAGGGTGAGATATGCGTATATTATCCTTTCACGATCATATTAGAAGAATTACACCGAATATGTTATTATTGTTGTTATAGTTATAATTTATTTTAAAAAAAATATGCAAGGCATATTATTTGATTTCTCAAAAGGAGCAGAGCTTAGATAATAATCCATTATTAAGAAGGTGCATATTCAAGATTTAAACTCAAAGTAAGTGTTGAGATACATGAAATATGGACAGAAATTTTCTATTATGGTTTGAGTCGAAGTAATTAGGTGTGGAATTATTCGCTATTAGTAAATATTATATATATATAGTGCAATGACTTGCATAACGGAGACCCCTTCTACAAATGTCATGTGACTGCTTCAGTCGTGGAGCCAAGAATTCATAAAAAGGAATTTTTTTTTTATAAAAGTACAAAAATGTCTAAAATCATGATTTGAAGTAATTGTCAAACACTGCAGTATATAAGAAAGATTCAATAATATATATATTATCTTTAAAAAACCATCGTTACCGTATTGACATAGTATAATTCAGTTGCATGTAAAAATATTTTTTTTAAACCAATGTACATTAATGCAATACGCTGATATTGCTTGAAAAATTGTAATGTAAATTTAAACATTAATTCTGAACAGATAAGAAAACACTCATAATATTCACAACTCAACTGATGAGAACCTATCTTTTTACTTATTTGAGAACCCGTCCGTTATTGAGGAATATAAAACAAAATAAAAAATAAAATAAACCCTGCGACGGGTCTATAAATGCACTGTATCTCCTTTTCTACTTTGTCTTAAAATTCTTAGTTTTCAAAGAAACATTTCTTGAGTTGAGAGAGCCAAAATGAAGAGGTTTTTGGTAGCTTTTATGTTGCTCTTTGCTCTGCTTTTGACATCCTCCTTTCTTCAACCTGCAACCGCCAAATCAGGTAAATATCATCGCCATTCACTCTTGCACAACTTCAAATTTAAAAACCTTGGTTGGACACTAAGCTTTCGCTATGCACATTTTTTTTTGAAAAAAACTAAACTATATTTAGTCTGTTAAACACACGTCTTTTTGCCACACAATAACCCTAATCGATATGTCAAGGTTTTGAGCACTAAATAGCTTACTTTTCGAGTTATTAATATCTGTAGTTATTTTTTAGGTAATCTAATACGCTATTCTTTTATGTTCTTAATAATTATAGAAGTTGAGCTCAATTCAATGTTGTATGGTACAGTGTACTGCGCGCAGAAATGCGAGGCTCGGTGCTCCAAGGCAGGACTGAAGGATCGGTGCGTGAAATACTGTGAGTTATGCTGTGCAAAGTGCAAATGCGTTCCAAATGGGACTTATGGAAATAAGCATCAATGCCCTTGTTATAGGGACATGAAGAACTCTAAGGGAAAGCCCAAATGTCCTTAGAAATAACAATACTCCTACTTACCACATTTCTCATCCTGCTTTGCTTTCTGCATCCAAAACTTTCAAAATTTTCAGAGAATAAGAGCTCCTCTAGGACTTATTAATGTTTGTATGCAATGTAAGTGTGCTTATTACCTATGAGAAAATTGAGATGAATTCTGGACTTCAATTACTCCCATTTCTTTTTACTCATCAATGTCCCTTTCTGCCTCTCTCATTTAAAACAATCTCATTACTCAGTTATTCTTGATTCAAGATGTTATATAGAAACATTTATCGAGGTGTGCAAACTGACAGCGAATTATTTTTTAAAAAAAGAAGAAAAGAGGTACCTATTTGAAGTACTTATAAATCAATAATTAGCAAGAGAAGTAACGAATGTTCAGGCATCTAAGTGAGGTTAATTTCACATATATACTAACAATATAAAGCCAAAAAACTGTTTCTAGAGCCCAACATACTCCTCCTAAAGAAAGGGAAAAAAAGGGAGAAAATTAATGAATAAGCATTTGTTCTTCACTGGTTATATTAAAATGAATTCTGAACAGTACATCCTGAACATCTTAGTACTAGTTCAAAGCCTTAAAATACTCTCTTACTCCCACCTAGTTATACATCAAGAGTCCACAGACGAGCATTAGTAAATCAAAATAACAAGAGTAGACATACTTGACAGACTAGCATGATGACCATTCTATCGAATATTACATCAAATAATTACAGAATCACCTACCATATGCAGACTCATATTTCAGCCAGCACACTGTAGTCAAACAAACTCGCCTATTTACAAAGTCAACCAAATTAAACCAGACAAGTGCTCCATCAACTTGCTTATTGAAACCTTTCTTGGCATTGTTTGGCTAAAAACAAGTGTAATCAACTTGCTAATTGCTCAAACCTTCGTTCTTTAACCCACATGGCAAGGATAACAGTTCAGTAAGCTCCACCCGGTATTCTAGACCCCTAAGATAGTGCCCTAGTAGCATGCACCTGATGAATTATCAAGGGACAAAGTCAAAGTTCTTATCTTTAAATACCAAGTAGGAGTAGTAAAATTCAGCATCCAGCTCAAAGCCAGTAAACCCAGTGGTTATCAAAATAGTGAGAGAAACTAGTACAAACAGTTTGATATCATGAACCAACACAGCAGCGCATAAGATATTCAACAAACAGAGTAGCATGAGTAACAGATGTCTAACGTTACATGATCACAGGAGCTCATTCAGACAGCTAACAATCTGGTAGATGAGTAACATATGCATAAGATTGACAGGAAGACATCTGATCAAACCAGAAAGAGAAAGACTAAAAATGGGGAAAGCAGAGTAAGGATTGCAGCTAACCTAATACAGTTTGGAGCAAGTAAAGCATTTGATTCATACTTGTACATTAATACATTTGCAAACCTAAGCATATAGATCATTGAGAAAGTGTTCTCACCAAAACAACAGACGAGCCAAATAATCTCGAGTCAATGATATCTGAGGTTGGAAGTGAATGGATGTGTTCTCAACAAGATCGATGGAATCTTCAGCTCCAATATTTACAGTTCCTGCAGAGCTATTTTCTGATAGATCAGGAGCCTTAGAATGCATTCTGGGTGATAGAGTTGCGAGTAGTCCATGGACTACTGAACGGATGGTCTCCTTTACTTCCAGGGATGTTGGTTCTGATAGCTCAGCAACCTGCATTGATGTTGAATTGTTGATAGTGAGCAAAGCAAAGACAAAGGAAGACAATTAGATAGGAATAAGGAAGATATAAGTTTCCTAATTTCCAATTCTGAAAGGAAGAGTGTGAACAACCAAGAGATCACACAACTACAATTACAGGGAAGCGAAAGAACGCATATCAAGAGACAGCAAAAATATAGAATAAGTCGAGATTAATAGAAACTATTAATGGAAAAAAACAAGCTGCAATGTTTGTAAAATCAATTAACAACATAAGATAGATTCTCCCTACCCTCAATAACAAAACTATACAATAGAAAGAATAGAGAGAACAAGTGCAGTGCGTGATACGTGGGTCAGGCGCACATCACAGATTTGTACCTGCCACAAACAAAAGCCTAACATTTAAGTGGAGAAGGGTAAATGGCAAGGCCCATTATCCACTGAGTTTTTAACAGAATGCCACCGGCCACTTAGGGAGTTCTTGGACATCTTTAAGAAAAAAAAGTAGGCGAGAAGCATTTTTTTCTTAGTTCTTTATCTGTGTAAAAAAGAAGAACTTGAATAGGTGATATTTCACTTTGAACCCCACATATATCTTTTACCTTGTCCATATTCTGTGGTCTCCTTAGAGACAGAAAAAGTCCAACTAACAAGGTCCTCTTCCGTTCTGAAACCTAAGGCTTTTTTCATAACCTTATCCCACCCCTTCTCTCCCTAAAATTCATCCAAAAATAGACTAATACTAAAAATTTTGTCTTAAATTGCTTCCATAACTTTTAGTTTCATTGACATCCAGCACATCAGTAAGTCCAGCAAGAACCATATTATTTTCCTCCTTTTTTATGGTTATAAGCAACAAGAACTCCAATGTATCCAAGCAGATTAATGGAAAACAAAGTTGGAGCAATGGAATACATCTTTCCTGTATCGTTTTGAATCTGTCACCTTGCTTGAATATTTCTCACATACGTAAATGTTTATGCAAATGATCCATATAAGCAACTAATTTGGGTAGCTTAGTCTAATTATTTTCACATACATAAAATGTTTATGCAAAAGATCCATACAACTAGTTAGGGTTAGCTGTTGATACACCTACATTATGTTTAGAATTTGCTCTTTTTTTTTTTATCATTCAAAGATTTATATGTCAGCGAAAAATATAAAGAGCCTATTGAAAATTGAAACGAAAGGGTCCAAATGGAACGAAATGGATACTGAAATTCATACAGCAATCACCGGCTAGCTTGGCTCGACTCTTGAGACGTAGTAGTAGTCATTATTAGAGGATAAACTTCTTATGGAGTTGTAAGAAAAGGACAGTTGACATGTTATACAGGAAAAGAACCATTACCTTCTCCGGAAGCAATGATCTTAAGTAGTCCAACAACTCATTCTTCTCCTCACCTACAAATTGTTGCATCTGAAGAGCTGCACTTTTCCTCTTAACTTCACGAAGTTCCTTCAACACACAAACAACAGACATGATAATTTATTGTTCGGACAAGATGAAAATATTTAAACAAGGTATTCTAGAAGTAAACCCTATACTTCAAGGGATCTAAACCATGAATATAAGGAGTACACTCTATTCGGCTGGAGTAAACAACAAACTGTAAATAACTTCTATCAGTTTTTTGACTTTGTCAGCTCCTTAGTAAGCATGTGGAAGATCTCTGTACTGGTACTAACCCCTTTGACTTTTGCTTGTAATTTTCAGCATCGATGGGTGCAGTCTTAATGAAGTTTTACTTTCCTTGATTAAAAAAAGAATATAATGTGCATACACTGGAGTGCTGATTCTACCTTTTTGTAAGACGCTAAGCGAGTCTGTAGGTCTAATATGTATTGCTGAGCTTCAGGGGTCATTTTACCAAAGTCTGGAATATCAGGTGAAAGTTCACTCTTTCCTTCTGATGTTGGTTGTTTCTGTTCAGATTTTTTGCTCGATATATTTTCATTCAGCAATTTCTCATCTCCAACTTTGGAATCTTCAAGCTTTTGTCTACCAATGTTTCCATCATATATTTCAATGTTCTTTTCAAGACAAAGCCTGTACTCAGCATTCCGTAGTGTATACCTGCAATATTACAATGGATTGCATTTTATGCTATATGTCACTACAAGCATCGAGTTGAATGAGCAACAGAAGCAATTCAAGCTCCTTTTGCTAGAGTTTTGTAAGAATAGTTCATTTCTTCCATCTCTCGCTGTTCCATTTTTTTTCAGTTTTGTTATTTGCACAACAAAAAAAGAGAGGAGGAATATAGTGTTTGAGGTAACAAAAAAATTGATGCAGTTTAAATCTAACACAACTGCATCCATCGAGTGTTTAAGGTATTACATCGTCTATCCTTTTCAACGTTATTAATATTTTACACAACAGGATGCGTCTTTTTATTTACTTATCAAATAAAAATGGTTGCAGTCAGTAGGATTTCAATTGTCCTGAATAGGAGAAATGATACACCCATGCTAAAGAAAATAAAGAAAAAGGAAAGAGGAGTGGAGGTGGCTGATCATGCTAATTATAATACTCCCAAAAGAAAATGGGTATTAAGTAAGATGGCCATACTGGCTATAATCTTAACCAAATCTTCTTTCCTCTATCTTTGTGTTGATCCCTAAAACTAAATACTACTAAGCACAAATATGGTGAGGTTGTGGGCAAGAGGTGCTCATGCTAAAAGATAAAGCATACCCAGTCATCATTGAAGAGATCAAAAGCTTGGAGATTGGTTCCCACAAAGCTTCAATTAGAACTTGAAACTGGTCTGATGGAAGCAAGCCCAACATGCCTGATATAGTTCTTTTCATTGCATCAATGGTAGTGGGTGGTACATCTTTTTGAATAAGGCTCACATCCAATGGCTCTATCTCTTGTATCAAGTTTGAGAGGACTGATTTCTGGTAAGAAACAAAGACAAAAAAGAAATAGAAATCTTTAATCAAGTTCAGCATTATGATAACATTTCCTAAACGGAACAATTTCCAAGGTTGGTTATTTGTGAAAGAAAAATCATCAATTGTGCAACATATAGAAGGAACTAGGAAGTACAAACAACGAGCAAATAAAACTTTTAACCCAAGTCATTATTATGACAATACTAGTTTTTCTAATGCAGTAAATAGTACCTAAAACATTTTGTAGTACATCAACGAGTAACAAATTTAAAGAACATGAATGCAACTCAACTCCAGCTATGATTTCTGTTGCTTTTGCCTAAACAATAGTACATAAAAATACTTTTTGAGAAAAATATCATAGCTTCGCTGAATAAGACAAATGTCAAACCTCTTCAGTTAGTGATCAATAATTTTCAAGCATTTTCATTCCCCGTAATAAGTTACAGGATGAAAGATCATAAGCAGCCATGAATCAACCCAAGGATCAGCTCTCAATGCATCAACACTACGTCTTTAAAATGAATAAAACTCTAAAGCCAAACTACTTTCTCTTTAGTTAAGACTCATCTCCCAACTAACCAGAGAGCATCCAGGATCAAAAGGCAACAAATACACCAGTGACATATTTACATAAATTTCTTCTAAACTAGTCCTTTAAAGTTCCAATATGTGTACACAATTGTCCAAGCTCAACAATGTGCTAAATTCACCTCTAAACCAAACAGTTCTCATTTAAAGTCAGGAGGTGACGTTAGTTGATTGAAGCTAATAATGATCACAACCACAAATCAACCTCCGCTTGGCATAATTAGGCAATTGATTTCCATGTATAGAGAGCGATAAGGCAACCTAGTTTAGGTTTAGCAGCAAAACAACAGTAACTCAACTACTACGAAAAAACTGTTGATACAGACATACATATTAAACCAAATCAACAAAATCAAAAGAAAAACAAAATTAAAATACCAGGATATGCAAATTCAATATCTAAATAACCTTGGATCGAGAATTCTGGTTGCTAGCACTGAAATCATCGTAAGAAGAAGCCGAAGAAGCAGAAATTGAAGCAGTTCTTAAGTGCAAAGATTTATTACGAATTTTGGTTGAACGAGAGGGAAGAGAAGAAAGAGAGGGAGAAATAGTTAGGCGTTTGAAATTGCGTATAGGTTGAGGAGAAGTAGAGAGGGAGAAGGAGAAGGCTGCCATTGACAACCACTACTGCTCCTTCTCTCTCTGCCCTCTTTCCGATCCAAAACCAGGAAAACTGGTATATATCCGACCCGACCCGAAAAGGACGACCGTAATGGCCTAATGCTAATTGCACCGTAAACACATTCAAAAGATCTAAACGTGTGGATAGATAACGACGATTATAAAAAAATGGATGATTTGATAAATATTACTCCTTTCGAATGATCTTTTTTTTTTTTAAATTTAATTTAAGAAGAATGATTTATTTATTTTTGAGCGATATTTAAATTCTAATTTTATACATGACATGTATAAGATAATAAAATTAAAGGGCATTTTGATACATTTGACATAACTTTAAATTAGAATCATAAGATTAAAAAGTCTTCTTTCTTTTCTTAAATTCCATTTCAAATCTAACTATGTTAATCTTTTTCAAACGGAAAGAGTAAATATATTTGGCGCTATTATTTTATTTTTATCATTGTAACTAAAATTTATACCGCACGTAACTTCATAACTAGACATTTTACTAGAATAGATTTTACAAGTAACACTAGGTAGTTTATGATGTTACTTATAATTTTTGTTGTGCTTAAAATTTTATTATTCACAATTTATTTGATATAATAATTTTTGATTTACAATACAATTTAACTATTCTTGTATTATTGTTCACAAGTCATGATGGATTAATAAATTTGCGTTATTTCAAGTCATATTAGGCGACGATGCATTATTACAAGTATGCTCTTTATTTTTCACAGTTTATGATGAATGTTGTGTGACTTTGAATATGATCTTCAGTATACCTATCTTTGAATTAACCACAACTCACAAGTTATGTTGATTGAAAATTTATCATGTTAACAAGTCATGTTAAACCAACAAGATCTTCATTTTATATTTTTTAATTATTTATAAACATGTTACTTTAAGAACATTGATTTATGTTAATGTTCAATTGTTTGTAAGTTATGTCAAATTAATAAAATATAATATTGTATTCATTATATTGAATATATAATGAACTCAAATCCAAAATTTCTTAATTATAAATAAAATAATATTTATTACTCAAATCATAATTTTTAATATAATTTTCATGTTTTCATTTGGCTAAAGAATGAAGCTAAATACTTCAATCCCTAAAGATGACACCTGGTGGAACACAAATTGACAAGTACATTTCCAAAATGGGCCAGACCAAGCCTAGTATTTTGGGTTGGCAATACTTACTTGATTAGCCCACTTAAAAAGCTACAGGTCCTTGACTCCTTATTGGACTAGGAACTAATTTAGCTACAATGCCCATTTACAATATTCCTCCTGACATATATAGTTTTTTTTTCGAAATTTATTCTTAAAAGTCAATTACATGCTATCATAATAATTTATTATACATTTTAATATTCAAAAGTAAATTTGTTATCATCCTGAGATGTATAACGCCACTCTCACATTATATGGTGTATTACACTCGTTGTCACATCAACAATATGTCAGCGTCATGTCATAAATTATAAAAAAATTAATTTATTTTTCTTTTGTTAACTATATTTTACTCTAACTAATTTCTAATTAATTGTTTTAATTGTGTAATAATTATATCTTCTTCATCACAAATTTCACCTACTTTCAATTCCCATTTCATCGAAAAATTATATCTGGCCTCACCTTCACTATTTTGTCGCCCAACATCCAATATCATCACCACCATTATCAATTTCGATCTTTTCTTCTTCACCACCCTAATTACCTCTATTAATGTTTATCACCCGCCATCCATCACCATCAAATCCATAAAATTGTTATGACCATCAAATACAAAAATTGATTAACAATAAAAAATTCTTTAATAAAGTCAAATAAATGAAAAAGATAGAAACAATCAATCAAATTTTTTTTAGATAAAATAAAATTATTCACTAACAAATCTATGAGAATTAACCTAATTGTGATTTAAAAGACAGCCGTGCTTTCAGATTGTGATAAAAAAATAAAAAGTGTGATGAAAATGAAAAAAAAAAAGAGGAAGTGGACAATGGGTAAGGTTTGAAGAAGAAGATGTGAGGAGGTGCTATGGTGATGGGAAAGAGGATTCTAATTTATTTTTTTTAATTTTAATTTCAAACTGATACGTCTATTTTTTTATTTTTAATTTACTTTTTGCCAAATCTGTTATAGGGGTAAGAAAATTCACTTTTCAATATAATAGGTCACTATAATAGTTTAAATGTGTAGCTAATTTTTCGAAAGTTAAAAGGGAAATTTATATTTTTTCCTTTTATGAATATAATAAAAATGCACGCAATACACTATCAATATGTATGCTATATGTATATTAAGTATATATAAAATATACGTAATTTATATATTTTATAAACTGGTTCATTGAAGTGTTTGGGACCGCATTTATTCCTAATCCTTATGGTAGTACTTGTTAATTGGTATATGCATATATAATTTGACAAACATCATGGATTGAGAGATTAGGTATCTTGTTTCAATATAATCCTTTATCTTATCGAAAAAATTAGTGAAAAAAAGTTAGGTTAAGAAGGCATTATCATCACTCATGGATATGATTTATCTCATACTTAATGATCATGGATTAATACAACAAAAAGACAAAAATAGGGTTATCCAAACTTTCAAAGTTGTATGGCACAAAATTAAATATTTGTAATTCACATTCCTCTAGCTAGGCATAAAGGTTTACATAGCTCACTGGTTAATGATTTAAACATAATTACGCTATAAGAAAATTTATTTTTTGTCTATATTTATAAAATTAGGTCTTAGGCCTAACTGATACCCCAAAAGCTAGCTCAAATGGAGAAGGATTGCCCAAGCTTTATAAGGACTCCACACATCTCATTAACCACTGATGTGAGACTTTTATCATTCTTTAACAATATCTTATTGAGTTCTTGAGTCTAAAAATTAATAATTTTTTTATCAATAAAATTATCAGCTCGTAAAATCCTAGCAGCTCAATCAATTAACAATTTAAACTTTGAGAGATGGTTGGTAAGGTACTGATCCGTTGATTCTCCGCCCCGTAAATCCTTCCCCCATTTCCCCCTTTCGTACCCCTAATTTTAATTTTATTTTTTTAAAAAAATAAAGTAAACCTTTACCTTATTTTATGTTCCAACATTAATTGCCTGAGTTGGGGCAAATTCTGAAATTTTTCTTTATTATTTCATAATTAAAATTCCCATTGAATTCTGGTCTCAATTCAATAAGCAGGTACAACAACAAATTTTAATTTGATTTTCTTTTTTTTGTTTTCTCCGTCGAGGTCCATTAAAAATCAACCATTACAGACAATTAAGACCCGGAAAAAAGGCTAAAATAATTATATTATCTGAGAAAAGGACTGGTGAACTTTCTAATATGAAAAGCAAAACTGATAATAATAAAAATATTAAGAGTCCTAAAAGTATGGCAAGAGTATCTAAGGATAATTTAAGTGTAATTAAATTATAGTATGTTGTGGTATTAAAAAAAAGAGTTTAATAAAGCAATTGAAGTTATCGTGTCACTTCTTCATAGCTCGAGACAGAGGCCTTCACTTTCCATGGATGGGATCACGTTCATCACGAAGATATATATTATAGCCCGAAATACATATAATATACCATTCGTTAAGATTAAAATAATCTTTTGAATCTTTTCGTATTAAATTAAAATACGTAGAATGTATTAATTTTTTTAATTCATACCTTAAATATGTCATACAGAAAGTTAAAAATAAAAAAAATTTAAAAAAAATATTATTTTTTATATAGACTAAAAAGAAAAAGTACGATAATTTCTTGTTTCACAAATTCTTCAAAAAAAGGAAAATTGTATGGAATACTCTTATCAATTTTTTTGACACATTTTTCGTTGTTATAGTATTTCTTTGTAAAATTATTTCCAATTATTTATCGAGTAAACTTATTTCAACAAGTTGATAGGCGTTTAGTACTTCTCCATTTCCAGTCCTATGAGTAAGAGCTAAACGAATATATGGTAAAATTGTTCTTTTTTTTAAAAAAAAGTAAAACTTATTTCTAAAATTCCTTTTTTTATGATTCGTCATTTATTGCTATGAGTTGGCAAACCATATTATTTAGCAGACAGAATTAACTAATTTTTTTATCCATGAATTTCTGTCTCAAGTCAAGCAGGCCACTTTATACATCAGAAATTTAAGAGATGTCTCCATTTTCACAAATAGTCCACGAAAAATATTAACTAGAGACAATTAAAAACTTGATTATTATAAACCCATAAACAAAGTCAGAAAAAAGAGACTAAACTTTCTGTTTAGACGAAAAGCCACAAAAATTAAAAATTGGATTCCTAAAAGTCTGGCAATAGTATCTAAGGCTAGACAGACTTAAATTATATGTTACACTTATAAAATAAAGCTCAATAATGCAACTAAAATACATATTAAAAAACTGATGGGGACCTTCCACTTTCCATGGAGGGGTCATGTTCATCACAAACAGATAATATTTTAAAACATAGAGCAAACTAATCCCTCCCATTTTCATTTTATTACAACAAATAAAGAATTTTATGGTAATTATTAAACGATAATTATAATATTATCGTTATTATAATCAGCGATAATAATATATATGAATATTTTTAGTAAACACTTGGTATAAATATCTCTTTTAATTTTATTGTAGTGTTTGTATGTAATTGTATTTATTTCCACATATTTTTATACCATCAAGTTGAGTTGCATGCAATAACATGTATAACATATTTTAGAAAGCATAGTTTTTGATAACCTGAAAAAGAAGTAACTTGTTATAACAAGTCAATTAAACTAGTCTACGCAACTTAAAAATTACTTGGAAAATACATTAAATATTTTTAAATAATATAAGATTTATAATTTTTAATAATCTCTAAATTTATACATTTTTTTCAAAAATTATAAAGTCAGACATTTGAAGTCACATAAAAAAATTATAGATGTATATATATAGAGATCCTCTTTAATTTGGAACGAATGTATAAGAGTGGCATGTTCATCTATACCTAGTACTTTTAATGCGAAGTATAATGTTTTAGGCAAAAATGACTAAAGTTACCATGAATTGTAGATACGAATTTATAACCTAACGGTTTGATGTCAATAAACTTAAAGATTGAACTCGTAAAATCTAAATTTTAATCGTATTTTTTTTTAAAAAAACATAGATGAGCTGAACTTGGAAGAAAGAAACAGTTCATTTAACAAGCATGGATACATCATTTTCACAGGTTAACTGAGCCATAACGTACAAACCTAATTCTGCTGAACGTCCTCGTCTAGTTACAATCAGGACCCATCTAATCACAAAAGTAAGACAAGAAAATAAAATTAAAAAAAAAAAAGACAAAAAAAAAAAAGTTTTAGGGAATCACATCCTTCATTGACTCTCCTCTACTGATGCATGTGTAATTAATAAACACTTCTCCACCTCTTCAACGACGTCGTTCAGGTGTCCATTGAGGTAAGGATGGGCTAAAGTGTCTTGACATTACTCTTGAGTCAAGAAGTTCCAAAATAGGTGCAAAATTCACACATCTAGGCACCTTATATTGGTTAATGGAAGCACCTCTTGAAATTGCATAATCCATTAATTCTTCAAATGTACCATTTTTCACCACTCGAATTTCCAATGGACCAATTGAGTTGCAAGCAACTCGCCCTTGTCGATAGACTGTGTTGAGTGACTCTTCCATCGCTAAACAACATCGGTTCAATACTTCATCACTAGGAGAATTGTTCAAATCCTTCATTAATAACTCCCAATATATCACGTAATGTCCTGGAATTGTCTTTGTATCTGCATAACTAGTGTACTCAACCACGCTGGTGTTGAACTCCCTGAGTAATTTCGAAGCATTCTCCACGGCTCCCTGTAACTCAGCTTCATCAGTTTTGTCAGAGTCAATGCTCAATAGAACATTTTTTCTCCGGACAAAATGGAACTGCGGGGCTGAGTTGTGAAACCCGGTGACTCGGAGGATGTCTCCGACTCTGTAACGGTATAAACCGGCGTATGTTGTGATGACGAGCTCGTACTCTTTTCCAACTTCAACATCGACAAGGTCAACGAGATTGGTAGGTGAGGAAGTTGTTGTTGTTGATGTAGGGTCATGGGGTAAAAATTCAAAATAACCCATGTTTGGCATGATGGTGTACGAAACTTCCGAGGGCTTACACATGGGATTTAAATTAAGCCCAAAGTAACACTCGGAAGCTGCGTACATAGTGCACGCTTTTGGTAATCCACCACTGTAATAATCAAGAGTAGGAATGTACTGAGCCATAGCACCCGTAACGATAACGTCAAGGTACTTTGTCTTAGGCCAAATCCTCGTGATAATTCCTTCCCAATTTTCCTTACAACATTCATTTGCAACAAAATCAGCTAGCTCTGGATTCGGTTTAATGATTTTACCCATCCGTTCGCAAACGGAAGGGTTGGTAATTTGTGGGTTCAGAGTTCCAGTTCGAATGTCAAGAGCAAGTTCCTCCCAGTGGAGCTGCAAGAATCGAATGGCTCGGACAAGGCCCGAGGCAAAAACAGCGCCGAGCCGAAGAACTTGCTCGCGCTCATAGAGACCGCAGAGCATTTGAGTGTACATGCTCTGGAAAGAGTCGGAACAAAGGATTGTTTCATTTGGGCTTGTGTAAACATTGTATGGGTCATGAGGTCTGCTTTTGAAATGTTCACTTTTGTAATAGCTTGTCAAAACGGGTCGGGCCAATAGCCCACCTGGAGTTTTCGTCTCGGATTTGATAAACAAGAAGTATAGTCCTTTGCCTTTGTCTAATCCAGGCACGTATCTGTCACGTAAATGAAGTTTCGTAAGAAATATGCTTTATGTTACCCGAATAATTCGGATACCAAAAAGGTAACGTAACTCAAAGTTGCTTTTGCATTTATTATACTTACAGGTTCATAACTGGCATAAGAAGACTGTAAAGTAGCTGGCGACGATCTAACTCTTCTTTAATTGTTGGCATCAGTTTCCTTTCACCAGCTGACGTTCCAGAGCTGTTAATTAACAAATAAAAAAACACATATCAATAAATTGAAAAATAATTAATAATAATGTCACATAAATTAAATCGAACGAATAGAATAATATATTCTACGATCATAGCGGGTTTGCTCACCTAGTGAGGAATTCAGAGATGGGATGAGCGGATAAGATAGGAGAACGATCGCCGTTAGCGATCCGTTGAATCTCCGGTTGAAGATCTTCATAAGTTACGACGGGAATAATGGATTTAAAGGTTTCACGGTCAGTAACGCCGTCCAATTTAAAGCGTTTGAGGTATTCAGTTTGGGAGTTTCGAGTTAATATCTCATCCAATACTCTTTGTTGAACAGCATCAGCATTTCTAGTCATCTCTTCGATGAATTGAAGTGCTTTTGCATCTTTCTCACAAGCAGGAGGACCCAACGGAGATGATAAAACCGAATCAACAGCCATATTTCAAAGTTGATAAAAGTAAGAAGGTAATTTTTACCAAAGATTATATGATAATTAACTGTTGAGACTTTGAGAGAAGAGAAAGAGATTTTCTTTTGTTTGTAAAATTAGAAGATGTGTGGAGGATGGAGTAAGAGGGGTGTTTAAATAGGGGGAAGAGAGGGGGGAAGATGACACGTCACGTGCCATGTAAACAGTGGGACCCATAAGGGCGGCAAAGACAAAAAGAAGGTTGGAAGGAAGTCGACGCGCGGGGGCCGTGGACAATTTTGTAATATCAAAATGTTGAGTGAAGAGGGGACAAAGTGGAGGCCCAACCACGTCTACAAAGCCCTAATTTAGGGGTGCATTGTGGGCCCAGTATTCGCCACCTCAGCTTAGGGTTTGGAATTTGGACTGGGTTGGTGCATCACCCAACCACGCGACTCGTTTCTGGTAATATTGTTGGACCCCGATGACGGTAGCCCACTATAATTTTCGTTTATTGATGTGTATATATATAGTAGATATTAATTTATTTTGTTTATTTTATGTATTTACTTCTCTAGATTTGTTAAGTAAATTCTGGCTTTGCTACTGGTTACTACTACCAGCATAGGAAATTATTGTGGTTCTTTTTGAAGTGTTTCGTCTTAAATTAATATTTTTTTTAAAAAAATAATCAAAAGTGTAAGATTTTTAAATAAGGACCTTTGTTAAGTTTTTAATTTTTTGTTTGGCCCCATAAGATAGAATTTGTGAATGATTGAATAGGTTCATTGTTCTTAAACATTCTGATATTAAAATCTTGTAGGCAAAATTTATATATGTGGCAACAAAAGCTTTATCTGGTGAATTTTATTTTTATTTTTTTATTATGCAACCCCTACACCTACAAGCATGCTGTATGGCCTATTACGGGTTTTCGTTATAAGTTATATTATTTAATATAAAATATGAAATTAATATCCTATACAGGAAAACAGACACTTAAATGCTGTGTTTTCCTGCGTGTATTATGCAAATATAACACAAGGTAGGAGAAAGTGAGAAACAAAAAGTGTTGCTCTTTCTTAGTACATATGACATGCATCATCCAAACAAAATGATGCATAGATAATAATATTTTAAGTTTCTCTAGAAAATAATACTAAAACAAAGATAATAAAAGAATATTGATATTGTTAGCTGAGAAGAGGATAATTATAATTAAGCTAATAATAAGTCATTGTACATTTTATTGAACAATATCACAACAACATGCACCTCAAATAATCAAAAGAGCAATTCTCTATTAATTTCTCTTGTCATCATATATAATTTATTAATCATAAACGATCAAACATACTCAAAAACATATCCTAACTATACTTTTATTTGGTCAATTTAATAACGAACGAATATTATATATCAAAAATTTAATTAACAAAGGAGAGTGCTATCACTAGCACTTAGGTTATGGCAAGTTATATCACCACTAGTAGTAGTGAAGTACCGTTAATTTCCCCAATCCCTGCATAAAGTGTCATTAGAGGCACTTACATATTAATACTTTGATTAATAATTAAACATAAACGAAGACTATAAATATATAATTTTTACCATCAAGGTATGTATTTTAACTTGTATCATACGCGCCTTATTTTTGAAATTACTTGTTTCACTTCATATATGAATAATTTATTGTAATTATTTCTTCAGTAATTTAATCAAACTTAAAGTTGTATTACATTGCTATCGAAATATAAAAGTTAAACTCATAATTTATGTGGCTTTTTTAGGTTGTATATATGGATGGCTAAAGTACACAATGAGTATTGTGGCATCAATATGGATTATGGTGCACTGGTGAGTGAGAGTATTTCACCCTTAATCAGAGGTTTAGAGTTCGAGTTTTAGGTACGGAGAAAAATCAGGTGAGAGTATTTCACCCTTAACCAGAGGTCTAGGGTTCGAATCTTGGATACGGAGAAAAATCAATTGGGAGCGCACCCTCGTCGCCTAAGCTCTCTCTATGTTACAACCTTATCCTCATTTTATACCAATAAAAAGACTATTTTCGAAAAATTCTCTACTATGATTAGTAATCAAATTATTAATGAGCTTAATTAACAGGTAACGTTCACACTGTACTGCATATATTTTCGTGGATTTGGACTGTGGAAGCAAAGTGATGGAATAGTAGTAGTAATTAATTAATATAATTGGAAAAATCACGTGGTGGGTAATTTCGTTCGCAGTTCGTGGAAGTTTCTTTTATTTCGAATCTCAGGATTATATTGTTGCACATTAATTTAATTTATTTATTTTATTAGTAAAAGAAACCACTTGGAACATTCAGGCGGCGATATCAGTGTTACATTTATTAACTTAACAAATCATCAAAACTAGCTAGAGTGGAACTTATATTAAATTTTCATGTCGTTTTTAGTTATAATTAAAAGCTACTTGTAGTAATTAGGTAGAATTCAACTAAGTAATTAATAATTAAGTTAAAAAATAGTAACTGTCAACTTCATTTTAAAGGTGCCTCACTTTTCCAATCCTCGTTTTGGCTTTGGTGAGACTGATCCTTGTTATGAAATTGTGTGTTATCTTTAATTATTTTGAGATAAGATCGAGACAGGAACGGATGGTTCAGAAAAACGTTTCTTTAATTTAATTTTTCTTTATTGAAAATGTCATCTTCTTTTGTCAAGAAAATGATACTCCTGTAATAAGAAAAGAAATACTAGTACTACTTTATAGTAAATTGATATCAAATGATATTCCTATAAAATATACTACTTTATGGTGTATATTGTGTTGAAGGAAGCTGATGGAACGTTCCTTCAAACGTGTCGAAGGAACATGTTCGGTGAAAATGTCTGACGAGTTATAGTTTGAATTACACTAGGACTAGACTATTAAATTTTAATTTATATATGAGTCTATATTTGGTACGATTAAAGCTGACGTAGTTGACTAGAATAAGATGTAAATAATATATTTGTGTTGTATTAGGATTCCTAGTGTAGCTAGTATAAGACTCTTCTTCTATATAAGGAGTATGTAACTTAATTATTAAATCATCAATACAATCTTTGATTCTTCACATATACGTGAGAATTCTACATATTGTATATGGTATATCACTACAACATAAATAGCATTTAGTGGTTATAAATTTATATTAACAAAGAGTGATATAATTTTTATCGTTATTAATTAATTATCATTTAATTTAATATCGTTAATAGATTTTAAAAATATTAACAAAAATATTAATTACTTTTAATAATATGCATTTAACGATAATTAATTTATTGTTATTAATTAATTTTCGCTTAAAATTTGTCTTTGGAATAGTATATTGAGATAAGTAAGAAAGACAATAATGGATTTTTCTGACTTGAGCTTGAAACTCGTTTTTTTGGGGTACAATGAATATGGATGGAGCTTAATTCAGAAGAATTTAAAGACGTCCATTAATATTGCAAAAACTAAAAAAAGAATAGATTCTGCCTTATCCTCCCAAAAAACAAGTACTACTAATATTAAAGCATGTGTCATTCAAGCAAATCTGCCTATAAAGTCATTTTATTTTTGAAAATAATATATTATACACTTTATGTGGACATCCACTCTATCTATTTTTAACAATTATATTATACTCCTTTTATATTAAGTATTAAAATACATTAATTATTTGTTTATCTTGATTTTAATTCAAAGATGAAGTTAACTGAATTTAAAGTTTATAAATTTAAAATATGATCGAACCTAATTTACATTATACATTAGCTACGCTACTATATCTAGATGTAAGAACCAGCCCACAGTTTCTAAATGAAGCACTAAGTTAAGAATAGTCTTTTAATTTGGTATAATCAGAAGTTATTGGCCACGTCTTTTGTTCCTTTTGACACCTTTTTAAAATTTCTTTTGTCGATAACTTTAACACCAAATTAAAGATATATATTCTCATTAATTTTGTTCGAATTTCATGTAGTACCATCTCCTTTTTTTGATATAGGGGGAATATGGATGTTCGTAGGCATATTTATTGTATGTTACGTACATTAAGTATCATATATATTTTGTCGTAATTAACTTGTAATTCTTATTAATAGTATTAAAAATATATATGAGTTTAATCCATACTAACATTACAAAAAGATTGCATGTCTGTCTATGCAATATAATGAGGTACATTAGTAACGTTTTATTTTTCAGATTATTACATCAGATTTTCGTGTTGAAATCACTTTTGTAAATCAATTTAACCTATAATAAAGCATAACAAATATTTACAGAATAAAGGATGACAAATCCTTATATATCAATTAAGAAATCAAATAACAAAAAGAATCATTTCCCTATAAACCTAGTTATTAACTATTTATATATGTCATTGTGCCATACAAATTTCAAATTTGTCTTCGATTGTCAATCGATGAAAAACATAAAATCACTCTGAATATACAGATAGATTAACAAGTTAATGTGTCATAAATATTCAGGCTGTCTAAATATTCTTACAATAATGCTGTTTCTTCTCTAAGTAGTAACATCGAAATCTTTAAATTAAGATCTAAAACGAACTCTATTTAGTGTTTACGTACGTGTTCAATAATGTTTTTCCAGTAAGGACATCTCGTACGTACAACTAACCACACGCTTAGCCAACTTATTAGATTCTGATTATCTTAATAATAAACTAATTAATTATATTATGTTAAACTAATTTATGGCCAGCCATTATTAGGACATTTTGTACTTCCCCTCAATCCCCGGAAAGGTAGACACAATTTGCTTAATTGGAGTATTTGGTCTTGTTGGTATTATAACAAATAGGTTTAAGCTAATTTTCTAGCCTTTCATTATTTTAATCCCGCGTGTAAACTGCCTCATTAATACTAGCTACTATTATCACAAACAATTTAATTTAATAAGCAACTGTACAGATTCCTTTTTTTTCTTCTTATGTTAAAAATCAAATAATGTTCCCAATGTGTTGACTAGTCCTAAGCCCCCCCTATAATGTTAATTAACTAAAACGTTAAACAAGATTAATAAAATAACCGCCCACAATAATGATGCCGGCCGGCTTACAAATTAAAATAGTGGCCGGTGAATTTATGAACTCTAAATTTAAATTTTGAATTTATCTGATATCCAATAGATGTCGAGTCGTGTTAATGGATATGATTTTTATTTTTATTTTTGCTTTTATACGTATGAGCTTGACCAAGAAGCATCTTTCATGCTTGATCTGGAACGACATTTGATGAAAGGTACTACTTCAGTGACATGTGATTATCTAAATATAATGGACATTGGTTAGGTTTTTGTTGATTAATTAATTAATAGCTTATCGATAAAAAGAAGAGCATGAGGCATGAGCAGATACCTAATCCACACTTTCTGTAATAAAACAATCTCTACTATAATGGAATTCTTTTAGAGCATAAACAAATTAAAGAAAAGTCTTGATTAAACTATTTAACAATATTGTAATGATGATAGTTGCTGACATTTTGCATAGAGAGGATAATATTAACTGGATTAGTTTTTGCACTACACAAAAAACCCTTCTTAAATCAATATGATAGAATTAAAAGATAACAAAAACTGGAATACATCACATATATATAGTTTTTAACCAGTCTCACAAGGAAGTCTGACACTACGACCTTATATTTATATCGTCTCACAAGTAAAGTCTGATATATAAGATGTACGCAGATTTTATTTTTATTAGTTTCGTAAGAAAAACTTTCACTGCAACAATATACGCAATATAGCCTCACAACTGAAATTTGAAAAAGATAAAAATATACATAAATTTATCCCAACCAATGAAGTTGTCCGATTTGACTACTTCAATATATTATCTTAATTCGTCACTTAAGTTTTTTTTTAATCGATAAGAGCCTATATTTTAAATTTTCTAACTTTCCCTGTCCCCTCTTATCTAAGCATAAAGTGAATAATTTAGGAAATGGGTTTGTTAAACTATAACTCCATCTAATTTCAAAGTAAACCATATACTAAGTTTTTTATTTTATTTTATTGAAGATAAAAAGTTGTTGTAGAATTTGGTGGTCTTTCTTGTCTTAGACAATAAAGTAAATGGAAAATAATAAGTTCCCCCAACATGCACGTAAAAGTATTGTTTGTTCATTTGAAGCACTTCTTTAGTTATTTTTTAGAAAGACATTCGTACCAAATATACCTTATTCAATAGCCTTAATTAATAAATCAACGGATTTACTTATAGATTTGACATTATAAATATTCAATATTATATATCAATATAGTTTAAGCAGCTATAACATTTGTAAGATTATTGATTCAATCTTTCACATATGTAAATGTCATTATTTATATTATTTTACGTATAGAAGTCAAACATGAGTTTAATTTTGATCAACAGTCAAAATTCAAAAAGGGTGAATTAGAAAAAGAGGAATCTATTTTCGAGACCTTTTAGGGCATGTTTTCTTGGTTAGGTATTTATGGAAAAATGACTGTGAAGACCATGACTTATGGTTCCAAAAGCAACAATGGAACATGTCAAGTAGCATTGTGGGTTGTTCAAGTATATATAATTGGTATAAGGAACTTTAATTTGGCTTTAGCTCCTAACCAAACTTGAAGTTTATAAAAGATAAATTTATTTATCTCCACAAAGTAGGAGTAAATTAAAGTTGTGTATACACCAGCTTTTCCCGAATTCCATTTATAAAATTATACTGAATTGTTGTTTTGTTGTTGTTGAACTTTATAAATTTGCTTTAGTTCCTAGCCAAATTTGAAGTAGATTAATTACATGCACTTTGTTTTTATCACGTCCCTATCGTTGTTGACTTGTTATAAATTTGTCTAGACCAAGTGATTATGATATTTTTATTTGTTTAGCAAATTGCGTCAGTAGCTCGTTGTGTGTCGTCTAATTAACATATCCTTCCACTTGGTTAGGTATAAATGCTTTGTCACAACAATTTGTGATTTAATTAGTTAACATGTTTTAAGTTAATTTTTGCCTACACTCTTTGAACTTTCTAAAATAAAATGTACAATAGTTAGTTAAAGAGTAGTATACGCCAAAACACATACTATTTGATATCAGTGTCTAATTACTGATATTGTTCAACGATAAATTAAAGTGGTTAATCATGTCAAACTCTCATCGTTAATTTTTCGAAGACCTAATCATATGCATATGTCGAGAAAGTGGACACTATACACAACAAAATTGTAACGGTGAGCCAAGAAAATATGTCTTAATATTATAAGAAGAGTTTATAAAATTGAGGATTATCTAAAACTATAAAAAGACCAAAATATTAATCATATAATCAACCAGTAAGACTGGTTTAATATCATGTTAAATATCTGATCGAATAATTGATACATAACATGTCTTAACATAATACGGGATCAACATTAATAAATACTATTATAATACATATGAGCTTGATATCAAATTATAAAAATAACTATTGAATATATAATAGCTCAACCTCAAAATTAGTTCAAAAGATAAAGATAAAAGGAGAGTCAAATATCATCAATAATTTCTATTAAGAATAAAAATAAAAATGAATGGCTATTACCTCGTCATCAATTAGTTTGAACAAAAAAAATTCAAGAGATCATTATTTGTTAGACTGAAAACTCATGCACAATTATATTAATAGTAACTAGTTGTAGATAGGGGTGGGCTTGGTATGGTATATATATAAATATTTTATCATATTAATAATGTGATCGCGATATTATGATATTTGATGTGGTATATGGTATATGTTATAGTTTTTTGGTCTCTAATATGATATTTGATATTTATATATAACATACCAAAATATCGAATACTATACAAAATTATATTAACATACTAACAAATACCTAATACTAGCATAAATTAAATGTTTAGAAGTTACAACTTTGACTACTCTATTTTGATTGAATTGTAATTGATTGAAAAAACAGTTGTTTGTATTTTATTTGTCATATATATATATATATATATATATATATTATATAGGTTTTTTTTTTCTACATGTGTAATCTGTTAGTGTGATACAATGAAGATTTTTTGTTAGTTGTCGAAGTCATAATATTCTGTTTTATAAGTATATATTAGTCAAAGTTGAACAAATTTTGATTATCATTTTACCATACTATAGAATACCGAAAACCAAACCATATTGATATTATAGAGTACCAAAATCAAACCATATCAAGTTAAACTAATACGACAATAATATATAATGTTTTAAAAATCAAATATAAAAATTATGATTATATCAAAATTTTCTAATATCATAATGTTCACCACGCCTAATTCACCTGTAGCACCTAATTAGTTATATATCTGCTCTGTTGAGTTTATACATAAGATTGTAATTCAATTAACGATACTATTTCACCCAAAAAAAAAAAAGATTTTAACTCTATTCAACAACAAAACTAAAATTTTAAAATAAATAACTATTAATTGACTAATTTTTTTTTTTTAAAAAAAAGTGTATACTAATTGAAACGCAGATAGCAACGGGAAAAGTATGAAGACTTAAATTATTGTGTTTAATACGACTGGATGAACAAGACCCAAAACGAAGTTGGTTGCAATAGTTAGGTCATGTGTTGACTAAACAACAAAAGTATCCAATTCCTTTTTGTTCATTTTTTCAACACAAAAATCTCCACTTGACTGAATAATTCACATAACAAATTTTGAGACACAAAGAGTGTTGTGAATCATATCGACCTGGACTAAGAAAACAGATTGATAATGGCCAATTCAACCTTTCGCCGACCGACTAGGCCATCCAAATAGGTGCTAGTTATTTTCAACAATGCATCCATTACCGTCCTACGAGTAACATATACATAATTTTTTAAACGTGACGTCAGAATAATTAAGATTTTAAATTTGCACAAATATCTCGTTCTAGACTACCAAGTTTAAACCATTTTATTGTCATTTTTATTACAAAAACTTCTCGACTAACAATGTCAATTAGAATCAATTTGAATTAACTTATTTTAAATATTTTTATACTAAGATAAATTTTATATTTATTTTTTACTAATATATGTCAAAGGAAGAATTGATAACAAGTTGTACGTGAAAAAACGTGGGAATAATATAATGGGGAGGCAAATAGGAAGGTTCAAATAGGTAGGAATGGGTTGTTGTGGTTGAATATTCATAAAATAATTAGTTTTGGGTAGATTTTGTTGTACTATCTTTTTTCCAAGTCAAAAGAGTGCACGTGAAGGATTACTCATCCATTTGCACAGTCTTCAAAAACTGCCGTCAAGGAAACATCCTCCCACTATCCTTCTTTTCACGTGTTTATATTTTTCACCGTCGAAAGCGGCTCAAGTATATTAGTGGGCTAAAGCAATATTAAAATAAGGTCTTAATTTTAAATTGATAATAACTTTTATATATTGATTTTTTCCCGTTTTCAATTGATAATATATCCCATTTATTTTGAATTTTTTCATGAGATATAGTATTCTAATATGTCCAATTTCTTCTAATAATTTTTTCATTTTTCATGAAAAAATTACTTTTTTCTACATATAATATTCAATATTTGTTTCAAAATAATAACTTATAACCTATTATTATTAAAAATTGGGCCCCTTAAAGTTGAGGGTCTAACAAACATGTCTTTTTTTTAACACTGTCCAGCCACTCCTATTTTTCACTATCGCTTCAGAAATAATATCAAACACTCATAAAGTCCGCCCGAAGAAAAATAAATCTAACGCTACAAAAGTTTTGAGTAAATGATTTTAGGGCAATTCATTATTGATATAAATTAAAAGAAAAAGATTTTTAAACAGTATATAATTAGAAAAAATATGATAAACTACGGAATATATTGAATTGGAACATTTAAGATAAGATCATCGCCCTACTTTCTTCTTTTTTTCAGTTTCCCCTTTTTGACGTTAAAGAATTTTGACTTTCTAAACTTATTTATTTAATAGTTGCTCATATATTTTTGACATGGGAGACATTACAAGTTTCGTACATCGTTTTGCATGTGTAATTAAGTCTCGATGTGTGATATAATAACCATATATATTTATATCGTCATTTTGTACATGTTATCGTTCAAGTTAGAACAATGTGGAAAATATTATTATTTGTAATATTTTTTAAACGGTGAAATCATAAATTCTAGCAAGCAATTCAAACTAATGCTAGAATAAAACATTTACCTTGTTTTAAAGGAATTTAAAACTTGAACAAAAACTTGAGGTGCACTGGTGGGAGTAAGAGGCGTATTTAATAGGGTCATCGGGTTCACGTGAACCTATAGTCCCCTCTCGATATTATATTTAGTAGTGTTATATTTTTCTAAAAATATTGAAATATAGATGTGTGAACCCACACTTGAAGTATCACATAATGCGATTATGACCGGGTGTACCTCTCTCCGCAAGGTTAGAAATTTGAATTTTATATTTATTTTATTTTTATTCTTCTTTCTAAAATTAGATAACACTTCTCTAAGTGGTAACCAATCAATAACCAATCAAATTTAGGTGGGTTTCAGACATCGAATGGGAAATTCAAAAGAAAATAAAATTGAATGAAAAAGTTATCCTACAATATATTTGTATAGTGCTATTTAAATATATTATAATTAATTTCGGATAGCTCATAGAAAATTACTGTTTCAAATAATGTCAAACTCGATTATAATGTTTGTTCATATATTTTCAATCTTAGGGATGAGATATTAGGGTGTCCTCTAATCTTACAATAGTTTACCATTTTCAAATCTGTGCAACATCTTTTTCATTAAGTTTTAAATTTGTTTGAAATAATATTTTAACTGTAGTCTAAAAGATCTATAAATTATTAGGAAAACACACACAAAAGAAGTATAGTGAACAGTCTCCCAAAAAGATCTGTAGAAAAATGACACTGAGGGGAGTGTTTATTTCAGGCTTGGACCATCATATGAAACTTAACATAAGACTCATGTTGGGCCTGAAATGAGATTTGATTTGAAACGGTCCACGATCATTGAATTGACATAAAGTGGGCTTATCCAATGAACATTAAAATGACACTATTTTGAAGTGGTCCATCTTAATATAAAGTTGTTGGGCCTAAAAATGACACCTTTATTGAAGTGGTCCACCATCACAATCTAGTAATCGTTTGATAAGATGTATAACAATAATTTTAAATATAGTGTATCGATATAATTTTTACTTGATATAATGTTTACACAATTATGTAGAGATCATTGCTTGTACATTGATTGCTTTATTAAAAATGACATGTGTTGGATTTTTTTAAAAAATATACTACTTATTTATAAGATATTCTCACATATATGGTGAAAAATAGGCAAAAATGATCCTAAAGATAAATGAGTCTTTAACCATGTTAATGTAGGCATAAAATCACTTTGCATTACTAATAGCATAAAATTACTACGTGCAGTCATTTCTAATACACTCTAACAAATGATCCCTTAGTTCTGTTATTATAGCATTTGATATGTTTAAAGAAAAAATTATGGGATAGAACAAACATATGTCCTTTATTTCCATTTATAGGGAGAGTTAAAAAAAATTACTATAAACAGCGATAGATTAGGTTTATTAACAAATACACTATAAACTATATCATCAGATCTAATAGCAAATAAATTGTAGATTCATTTTCTTATTTTGGTTATTTTTCCTTAAACCCACTTATTTTTAATCTTCCTTTACATGGAACTCATGGAAGCAATTTTTTTAAATCCATATCTGCTCTAGTTGTCGACAAATATTGAAAAAATTATGTAGATGCAAATGATGATTTTCTTTACTTTGTTATAGACATTTAATTCACTTGGACTTTACTTTAGACAATCATTAACATTGCTTCTAATCATCATCGAAAAGGGGATTAGATATGGAGATTTTATAAGTTCTCATTTTAAGTATTGACTATATTTTTAACAGTGGAAAATAATAGTTCATAGGTACATTTCAAAGAACCTTAGACTTTGATTTTAATGTTTGTTCATATATATTTTACAACCTTATAGGCCGTGGTGGACTTAGATTTAGAGGTTTGAAAAATAAAAGTATAAATATGTAAATAAGTTTTTAAAAATAGAAATCTTGGATTTTTTTTGTGTTTAAAATCATACTTTTAGCACGTGTTTAAAGTAAAAAAAAGAACACTAAAAAAATAAAAAACAAAACTGAAATTTAAAAAAAAACTAAAAAAAAGTGATTTGTTATTGAGGACTTGTCAGTGCGTCATCGATTTAAAATATATATCTCTACAGAAATATAAAAAAATTATTTTATATATACAACATAATTTTTTTTTTAGAAGATTCGGGTAAACCCTTGGAGACCACGTGGATCCACCCTTCTTATAGGTAAAACGAATACAAATCTAAGCTTTGTGATTATAACATGATAAGCTAAAAAAAATTATATGGATATATTATACTAAAAAAATGTTTTTTCATTTTCAATAATAATATTATTTTTTATTGAACTTTTATAACACATTTATAATATATATTTAATATATATTATATTTATCATACATTTTAATACACTTATAATGCACTTGTAATATGCTATATCATTTTACTTACCTAAAAGAATATAATAATATTTTAAAATGCATACTATATGCATAATTTACTTTTAATATACCGTATAAATTTATTATAAAATTTTTTTGTATTATTATAAATGAATAATATTATCAAATATTATAATTATTTATTAAAAAATAAATACCCAAGTACAATTTTACTGGACGGAGCAAATACATGCCCTTTATTTTACTTTTACAATTTACAAAGAGAGCTTTAAAAATTACAACATATAGCGCTAGACACGGTTTAATAGCAAATACACTATGGACTTATATTATCATTTTTGATAATAGCAAATAATTAAACTGCAAATCCATCTTCTTCTTTTGATTACTTTCTCCTGTAATCCCACTTCTCTCTAATTTTTTTTGGCATTACTGCTAATCGCCGCTGAGAGGGGATTGGATCTGGATCGTATTTTCTGTGTTCAATCTTCACCTGAAGATCTCCATAAGTTACTATTCGAATATTGGATTTCAAATTTTGATGATATTTAATTTGAAAGTTTTGGATCAATATTTCATTCAAGACATTTTGTCGGATAACTTCAACATTTTGAGTGATCTCTTCGATAAATTGAAGTATTTTTGCATCTTTCTCATTTGTAGAGGGATCAAAAGGAGATGAAAGTACAGAATCAAGAGCCATATTTTAAAGTTAAAAAAAAAGGTAATTTACCAAAGGTAATATAATTTAAGTAACTGTTGAAACTTGAGGGAAAAAGAAAGTTTTTTTTTTTCTAATATAAAATTACTTGAGTTGTATGGAATAAGAAGGGGGTTTAAATAAGGGGAGAAAATGGGAAAAACTGAAGAGAACACGTCAAACAAAGTTGGATAGCATATACTTGGTTCTTGTCCAACACGTAAAATACTTTATTAAATTAATAAAAAAATATAGCAAAAACAAAAATACAACACCATAATATTTAATTCATATCCACCGGTCCCGCAAGGAAGTATTTGACTATTAGGACATATTTATAATTTTCTCACAACGAGTTAGCCGAATGAATGTACGAAGATTTTACTTTTTAATTTTATTATTTTATAAGGATTATAATATATCGTAGTATAACTATATAAATGAGTTTTTTTGAGAAAATAGTATACATAAATTTTATTTGCACTAATCTCGTAAAAAAGTGAATTTTATATTATCCTAATTTGTCACTTAACTTTTAATCGATAAGAGCCTTTTGTATTTTGATTTTACAACTTGCCCTGTCCCCTCTTGTTTCAGCTAAAAGCGAATAATTAGTGTTTGTCTTAATTTATCGGTGAAAATTGACGGTAAAGACCATGATTTAATTAGTGTTTGATCATAAATTTTAAAATATTTTTTTGGAAATAATATTTGTGTAAAATTTTATCATGTATTTGTCTATATTATTTGGGAAACATATTTTACTTTTTTAGAAAAATATGATTTACACCCTTTAGTTTTAAAAACTATAAAAACTAACCATAAGTTTGTATTACAAGTCAATCGAATTTTCGTTGCAACAAATAACAAATAGTGCCTATGACACTGGAGCAATGTGATAGTTTGAAATGAGTGCAACAAACATCATTCCATATATCTTGAAGTAGACAAAACACATTACTTTGTTGCATTAAGTCGATTATTCATCATTGTCATCAACAAGTACAACACAAATAACTACTATAAATGATGTTTTTATATAAAATTTAAATTTTTTAAAAAATCCAAATTATGAGATTGGATCACTAAAAAACCTAGCATTTGAGAATTTGGGATATTTATTAAAAATATTTGTCAAATAAGGCAAAGAGCATGGACAAACATTATCTATCAATTTTTCCCCCCAAATATTACTTGTAAAATCTATGGCCAAACGGGTATCTATTTTTAGGTATTTTTAAGCATTTTTTTTTAGTTATGTTAACTTATAAGTATTTTTTACTTTTAAGCATAAGGTAAGAAAAATTCTAAAATTCAAGAGTCAAAAATAAAATATTTTTCGCTTAAAGACTTTTAACTTTTAATCTATAAAATCTTTTTTATAAGTCCATCTAAACAGCTGGTGGTTCCAAAAGCAATAATAGAACACCTCAAAAGGCAAAGTATCACTGTGGATGTTCCAACTGTAATTGGTACAAGGAACTTAATTTGATTTTTAGTTCCTGACCAAACTTGAAGTTTATTAGTTACATGCAATGCACCTAAATTATATTCTTTTCTCAAAATAAAAAGTGATAGCTTAAGTATGAAACTCAGACTTTTAATAGTTTAGATATGAAATTAAAAAAAAATTAATAATTTAAATGTATTTTTAACATTTATCTCTATATTTTATTAGAATACATATTCTATCAGAAATATGTTTTTTTTTTATTTTCACAAACTAAAAAAAAAAAGTAATTGAGTATATACCGTGTCCTTAACTCGATCCACATGTAAAATTATTGTGATTTTGTTATTGTTGTCATTGACATAAGACGTGTTTCATGTTGGGCCTAAAATGAGGTTTGATTTGCAGTGGTCCAAAGTCATTGAATTATATAACATATGTGATAAGTTTACTACAAAGACAAATTATGCGATAGGACATAAAACATATATGTCCATTTTTTTCCATTTATAGAGAGTGTTTAAAAATTGTACTAATAATTAGCGATAGATTAGATTAATCTAGTGCAAATCTTGCTATATAGATTGTATTATCAGATTTAATAGCAAATAAATTGTAAACCCATCTTCTTCTTTTGGTTAATTTCTCTTGTATATCTTTGATGGGAGAGATTGAAATAGAAAAATGTAAAGACGGATTTTGAGCCTAACTCCAATTTCAAAAGATAGCTTGTCAAGGAAAGATTGTCTAAGTCTATATTTCGGTGTGAGAATTCTTAACACTCTCCCATACAATCAGGCCTCGTTAATCGGAGCGTGAACACTATAATATGGAGTCCAACATCAGTGAATAAAAAAATTAGGATGGGATTGACTCTGATACCATGTAAAGATGGATTTTGAGCCTACATCATTCTAAAAAATTAATTTATAAAGGGATAATTATCCAGGTCATTACGAGGAAACCAAATTTCCATCACTTCTTCAATCTAGAATTCTTAACAAAAAACATAGAATATGGGTCTTCATTCTTCTTTCTTTCCTTTGTGTGTACTATGTAGAAAATGTTGAATTGAATGTATAAATTTGTATCTTTTTTTATTTTTTTATTGGAGACGGTATATTGTGTGTAAAATTATTTGTTTAATTATAGTGATGACAAGGTTATTAGGAGTGCATAGTGTATCCTGCAATACTGTATGTGTTGATACATTGAAATTTAGTGAATGCATGGAAGTGACACATGCATACTAAATCAAAACAACAATTGTAAATCGAAACTAAATGATATATAACTTTAATGGTAATAACACTTCAAACTATAATTGCTTATGAGATTTCTCTAACTTTAATAATGTTCATAAATTAGTTAGAACTAGCATTTTGCTCACGCCCTAATCATAATATATTCATAGAAAATATTGTAAATATAATTATATCCCATTTTCTGTCTAACTTTTCCTTTGTATACTACAATCATTAATTTATTTTCATTTACTAACAAAATTGTCATGCCATGCTAAGTTTTTGGAGCTTTATTTCACCCGGAAATTGCCCTAAAGAGGCGCAAATTTACTACCTTGAAATTATTCTTTTTTTGTTTGTTTGACATTATGTGAATTTTTATTTTTTTTTAAAGAATGACTTCGTCGTTCGCATAAAAACTTTGTTATTTTTTTTATTTATATTATTGTTGTGTAATTTTCAAAATCCAACAAAAATTTTGTTGGCACTTCAAGAGTGGAAAGAAATAAACACAAGTCACGATTTTCTAGTTAAATATTGAGTATTTAATTAATGTTAATGTGATTGGAAGTATGCAGCAATAACGTGATATATATATATAATGCTAAAATGGCCAGAAAATTTTATCAGAATTTGGCTAAAAAAAGTATTTATTTATTTTAAAATAAATTAATCTTTTTTTCATTTTTAAGTTAATAGGTATTAAAGTTAAAATGGTAAAAATATTCGAAAAGTTAAAAATGGGATAGGTAAAATGTCACTCTGGCCAAAATGTTTTTTCCATATGTATATATATACTAGATAATCGAAGGCCCGTTCACGGACCCAATATAATCAATTATCTTTTCAATTTTAATTTAAAAAATTTACCTAAATTCACATATTATTTTATTATAGTTTCTAAAATTTCCTACCATTTAAAAAAATTACAAAAATTTCCTCTCAGCTACATTCCTATCCTCTCTATACATCACTATCTCCTCTCGGATACATCTCTATCCTTTCTCAAATACATCTTTATCCCCTCTTGAATACATCTCTATTCTCTCTTGGATACATCTCTCTCCTTTCAGATACACCTATATTCCCTCTCGAATACACTTCTCCACTCTCGAATTCATCCGCAAGATATGTGTCTACAAGTTTTCTGAATAGTATCACAACCAATGTTTTCGCATTTCTGCTGATGAATCTATGAATTTTTTGTAATTTAAAAAAAAAGCAGTGATATAATGTAATTAGCTTTTAACACTATGAAAATTTATGTGACATATTTTTCTTTATAGTCAATTTCAAAAGAATGATGTATCAATATATTTAATAACATTTTGACTTCAAAATTGTAATAAAAATAAGGTAATAAAGTAACTTAATTTTGAAATTCAAGTATTGATATCAATTGAGAACATTTTTATTTTTAAGTTGTATAAAGCATTCATAATCTAATATTTAATGCGCTCCTTACTCTAGACGAATGACACTAATTTATCATAATTCAAGATTGTAAGAAGTAGAAATTAAAATCAAAAAGTGCAACTCACTATTTTATGAAGGTCATTATGAGTTAATTGTAACTAGTTAAAGATATGTCATTTGTTAATTGTCATAATGAAACAACATGAAAATTATAAGAGATAATTTATTTATAGTTGAAATTATTTATGAAAAATTGAGTACAAGTTATATATATTTAAATATGTTCATGTCATATACATATTGAGTTTAACTTTTATGCGCTGTCGGTGTATACTTTTTTTACACTGACACATACTTTAAAGGCAAGTCTCTTTTTTATTATTAATATTTTTATTTTATAAAATATAAATATCAAATATAGTAATATTAGGTAATTAGGACTCTACTTTTATTTTACCCATTTATTTAAGTAGGCGTTTGGCCATGCGATACCATATGGTATCGTGAGATGGAATCAGCGTTTGGACATGTCATTTTACGCTAATTCCATCTCATGATTCCGTATCATGAGATGTGATGACATATTCTCCAAAAACCATGATATGGAATCACATGGTGATGCCATATCATGATTTGAGATGTTTTAATACAAAAATTGATCCAGGAGTTTGTATTTTGTTATAACAACCCCACATTTATAAATACTAACCATTTATTTCACATGTAAAATAAAATTTATGATCATCATCATATTTTTAAATTTATTATTTTCACCGATATAAAATTTATTATTCTCACTAACATATAGTCACTTTAAGTCACACTTCACGATTATTGAGTAATAAAATCTTTAAGTGCTTTTTAGAGTTTTATTTTGTAACAACAATTTCGATCAAAATTTGAATATATTTCAGACCTTTTTCCCTCATTGTTATTATCAGTAATTTTATCAAGTATATTTAAAATGTTCTAATGTATTTATTACCATTATATATGTAATAATAATATAAAATTTTAATATATTGCATTATAGGTATAATTAAAATAAATTTTATAATTTTAAGACCAAAGTATAAAGTATTTAAACTATTTACAATATAATTTCACTAAATTAATACTCGATAAATTAATAGTTATTTTAAGATAATATTTTATTTCAGTTACGACTTTGACCAATGGAAAAAATTGTTTATTTCAATAAGATAATAAAATAATATATTTTCAGAAATTTCTATACAAATATATGGTTCCATTAATATTATAAATTAATAATTCTTTTAAAGGGCTAACTTTAATCGAAATTGTTGTTACAATACCAAATTTTATGGAGGACTTTTTACCCTCATGAACTATTTAATAGTGTATTTTAAAGGTATATGTGTGCCACGTGAACACATTACTATATATAATTATGCAATATTTTTTATGTCCACGTGGGTACATATATACCTTTAAAACACAATATTAAGTGTAGGGGAGTAAAAGGTTCTTTCCAAAGTTGGGTATCGTAATTACACTTTCGGTCAAAGTTCGGATATATTTCAGACTTTTTTCCTTCTTTAAAAGTACAAATATATCTAAGACGATTTAGTAAAATGTGTTCTATTGTGTTTTATTTTTTGTTAAACTTTAAATCTAGTAAATGTTCATATCTAACTTTTTTTATTGCATCCAAAAGCTCAGGTGTTGTATTTTCAAACTGCATCATAATATTGTGAAGAGTTCTAGATACAATAAGTGTTTCCTTACGCACAAATGTATCTAGAGGTATTGTGTGTGTGTGTGTGTGTGTGTGTATATATATATNTTTTATAAGCTCTAGACCGCTGAATATGTTTCATTTTCACTTGGATAATTCACTAGATTATTTGCGTCCATTTTATTGCGTTAATTAAGATCATTAATCATGGTCTTACGTTCAAAAATGAACTTTTCACAAGTGGGCGGGTTCATTCAAATTCTATGAAATTTCATCCTCCAAGTATATTTTGCAGTATCGAAAATAATTTGTTATTATCTTTTTGTTGAATATTTGTTGTCCAAGCTGTGATTACAAAATTCATAGCATCAAAAACATTACTTTTTCATGGATCAATTTCATGTTCCACTTCATAGCGTTCTAATATCATATGATAAAATTTGTTTCGATAATATATATTGAAATTGTTTATAGTCCGAACATCACAATATTGAATCTCAAAACACTCCATAAAATTAATAATTATTAATTTATCGATTAAATAATACTTATGTAAAATAACAATATTTGCGATCTTACCTATATTAATTTAATGAAAGCTTTACGGTATAAGGTATTGTTTGGACCAGATATGAAACACTTCATTGTAATTTATATATATATTCCAAGTATTTTAAAAGTAAAGTATAAAATCTTTTTTCATAAATAGCTATGAAGTATTTTCTACTTATGCATTGCTTGTATTTTAAAGAGCAACAAGGTATAAAGTATTTTAGACTAAGTATACCTATTTCAAGTATTTTTACGAACAAGGTATAAAATACTTTAGACTAAATATATTTATTTCAAGTATTTTTAGAGTAAGGTATAAAGTATTTTCTATTTATACATCGAGTATAAATGATGTTATATGTATATCTAGATTAGGTATTTTTATGAAAATGTAAAATATCTACGACAAATATATACACTACTTCAAATTATATCAACTATTTTCAGCACAAGGTAATCAGTACATTTGTGGACAAATACTTAATATATTCATTTAGTAATTCTAATATGTCTATAAAAAGTTTGATAATTAAAGAAATAAATATATATGAAAAACAGGGTATAGTAATAATTAGCCGAAAAATATAGGGCCATGATAAGGAGTTGTGTATCGTGGTTAATTGAATTCAGATGAGACTTATTTCAAGTATATAATTTATTAATATATGTTTACTTTGTTTAATCATAATTGTTCATTATTAACTTAATAAACATATCAAGAAATACTTTAATAAATAATAGGGTAAATTTATATTTTTGGAAATGAATTAGATACTTTGTTCATTTCAAATTAATTAAATTATTGAGATATTTTTTATTTTTTAAATTAATTTAATTGTTCAATCTTTAAGATCACTTTTAAATTTTTTCCAATTCTAACTTTATTGGTCAGAAAGTGTTTGAATTGGCTTAAAAGTTGGTCAAACCTACTTTTAAGTCAGTTTATGACTTCTGTAAGTGTTAGTCAAATATAAAATAACTTAAAATAAGTCAAAAATGAGTTAGAATAAATTAGAAAGTGTTTGACAAAGTCAAAAATGACTTAAAATAGTTTTAAAAGACTTAAAATAAGTCAAAAATCATAAGTAGGTGTCCTCTTACTTTTTATTTTTTACTTAAAAATCATTTCAGTTTGACTTTTTATTTTTAACTTAAAAACGACATTTATTAAGCCAATCCAAACGGACTCTTGCACTATGTTTGGATCATTGTTATCCATTGTATTGTATTGTATTGTTACTATACCTACAATATTTGTTTTGATTGTTACTTAAAACGTATTGTACTGTATTGTTAAAATTCGTTGTTACGTAACAATGAAAACCCCTAATTTATGGAACAACCAATTTGGTGTGTTCCCACTGTTACTTAATTTCTTTTTTTTTTCAATTATATCTTTACATAATATTTCAAAATAATATTTTACCCTGTACCTTAATTATTTAAATATAGTCAAACCTCCTACCGTAGAATAATTAAGGATATTTAAGTAAATTTATAAATTACAATAAATTACGATACAATCAAACTAAACAATTAAAATGTCATTAAACAACAACAAACAATACAATATAGCTAAACATTGTATCTATCATGCAATACAGTACAATAGAGTACAATACAATCTAGCTAAACATTGTATCTACCATACAATACAGTACAATAGAGTATGATACAATACAATACATTATGAAATAATGGATAACAATGATCCAAACAAAGTGTTAGTATTGAAACTAATTATTATAGTTAATATTGAGCTATTTTAATCATAAATTTAAGACTTATTAATAAGGATAAAATGAAATGCCATGCCTAATTTGTGTCTCAGAGTCTGTTTGACATTGTTGTTGGGAGGTCAAATATATTTTTTTTCTAACAAAATAGTGTTTGGCAAAATATGAAAACTGCGTTTAAATGATAGCAGAAATAACTATTATGCTGTTGGGATAGAAGAAACTTAAAATTTTAGCTTCTTAAAAAAAGTAAAAGAAGCAACAAATTATTTTCTCGAAGACTAAATATCTATTCCATATATACATATTTATCAATTTATCTCTTATTAATTATTTAACATATATCATAAATTTGATTAAGTTTCATACAATCTTTTTATTTTTTATTTTTCTATAATATTTTTTTATTTTATGTTTATATACTATTATTATTATTTTACATTTTGTATATTATTTACAGAATCATATAATAATGTAACAACACTTTTGTAGGATTTAAAATATGAAGGATTTTATTTATTTTTATGGTGAAGTTTTTGTATATAGTGGTTTAATTTGCGTATTAGTTTTTAAATTTATTTTCTTGATATTTTGAATTATATTTAAGTCATCATGTTAATATTTTACTAATATTTTATTTATTCATGTATAATATTGATAGAAAATTCAAATATGCATATTTTCATTAAAAAATTCCTAATCGATACTTAAAATAGTTTCTTTCTATAAAGTAATCTTAGTAATAAAAATACACTGATACTAACACTTTTGCGTAATTTGACTCTCTAAAGCATTTTTTTAAAAAAGATTAGTCAAACACAATTTGCTTATCAAAAATACTTTTCAAATGAATAAACCGAACACAAATTACTTACTTTCAAAATCAAATTTTTTTAAAATGATTTTTAAAACAAGCAGTTTCTAACGATAATGCCAAACAAACTCTTAATCTTATTTTTTAAAGGGTGTGAAATACCTTAACAATTCAATTAATTCGGAATGGATGAGTACTAAATAGTATTTAATATTAATTAAGGGTAAAATAGACATAAAAATAAATTATATCTTAATTTTTTCAAATTGAACAAATATTATTAGATAACGATTTTTAATATAATGGACAAGTAAAAATATAGAGAATATTAATAAAATATGATATTTAGGTAAATATTTTATGTGCACATATAAGTTTTTTTTTCCTGTTTTGGTCACATATACAATGTAATACTGCATTAAGTTTTTTTCCCGTTTTGGTCTAGAGGTGATTCATGCACCTGGAGCCCATTAAAGAATTTTCCATTTTAGGCCCAATAGAAAAACTTATATAAGAAAGAGTTGGATCAAGCTTAAGCCCATAAAAAAGCGTCACATTTGGGTGAGGCGAAAGAGAGGGAAACAGTGGCGGCGCGGCAAAAGTGAGTGTTAAATTCTATTGCTTGAAAAATACCACCCCGCCCGCACCCTGATTTCAAGGTTACCAAAAACTGCACCGACGAGCTTTCATCTTTCATCGGTTTAGAGAGAAAGCCTCGTTGACACCAATTATCTACCAGCCATTCTTCCTATTTTTCATACTCTCATCCACTCACTTACTCTTCTCTCAGAAATACACATTCACTTTGAAGCCCTAGTTTCCCAGATTCTAAATTCAAACTCTCGCTGTCTGTGATTTCTTTATCTGCAAACAAAGGTAATTCTTGAAAATTTGAAATCTTGAAAGTAGTTTAAGGTTCCGTTTTTTCAAACCCCCATTTGCCTAAATCTAGTAGAAACTAGAAAAAGGGGAAACTTGATACATTTTCCATTTTACGCTAAATTCATGCATTTGCAACTAGATTTTATTTATTTATTATATTTATCCTACTTAGTGTTTCTTGTTTTTTTTTTTAATCTCACCTGAATTTAGTTCTGAATGCTCAAGTTAAAACTTTAGGGATGCATGGGTTTTCTTTATTTAATCTTGAAAGTATTTTAAGGTTCCGTTTTCCTTCTTTTGACCTATTGCAAGCATCGTTTGCCCAAATGTGGGTAGAAACAAGAAAAGGGGGAAACTTGATACATTTTCCACATCACACTAAATTCATGCATTTGCAACTAGATTGATTTATATATTCTACTGTTTTTCTTTATAATCTCTAAGTGGCTGAATTTTGGCTTGTCCATTTAGTTATCAATGCTCAAGTAAAAGCTTTAGGGAACACTCTTTAGTCAGATGAGTTCAAATCTGATTTGGCTGTTGGATATGGTGTATAATTGCAACTCAAGCTTTGGTCTGCCTCTTTCTTACAGATTAGTTTCTAAAAATAAAGGTTTGGATAGACTAGCAAATAGGTTCAAGAAAAAGAAAAAAAGAGTGAATTTCCTACCCTTAGGCTAGGAGATAAGTGAATAAATAATTTGTGTAATATTTGAATCTATAGGTTAGTACTCTCGACAGATATCTATTCGTGCTACATATCCTCATTACTCAAAAGGAGATCATTTAGCCCCTGTTCTTTTTTTTTTGGCTCAGTTGCATTTATGAAGTTTAGCCAAAAGTAGATAAGTTTTTAATAGTGCCTCTGTAGTATGTGATACAATGAGGTACACATTAGAGAAAATGCCAGCAACGAAATGTTAACTAATATTGTATCAAACATTAATCCTCATTATTTTAAGCGCATATCAACGTTTCTATTTTTTTTACTCACACATTTAAGTATTTGGTACAAATAAGTATAACTTATTTTTTTAAAAAAATAACTGCAACTTGATTTGATATATATGTGCTCATGCCTCTCTTTTTGTTCTTGTCAGAGAAGCAATATTGGATTTTTCAGTTTGGAGTATAAGAAATTTAGCCCCTTGGTCTTTGTGAGAATTGAGAGAGTGAATTTCTAGTGATCTTGTATCACTGAAATATTCATCTCTGCGGGAACTTAGAACTTCAATACAGAGGTCATTAAGATGAAAATAAAGAGAAGAAACTAACTAGTGGAAAAGCAGGTATAGTAGGATTTACATATAGGATGACTGTCTTGTGAAGACATTTTTGGTAATGCCAATCGGGAAGTGACGAGACTTCAGCTAGAAGATCAAACCGAGATGTCAACTCTTGGAAACACATCTGTGTCACCTGAAAAGGCAAGAACAGCTGGTGGGGGCCATCACACTGCATCAGCAGGTAATATGTCTGAGAATCTTGGTGCTGACCAATCAAGAGAATCATGTGAAAACACAGTTCAAAATCTTAATCAGTCAGAATATCGAGAGAAATCACCTGGTCAGCCTAGAAAAAGAAAATCTATTTCAGGATCCCCAATTAGCAGTACTAGACTTCTACGTTCGAAGTCGAAGGAGAAGTCTGGAGCTTCTGAGGCAAAAAATACTGTGGTAACTCATGATGCTACCGAGGAAAAGAAAAGAAAAAGGAGAAAGAAAAAACACAGTAAACATATAGCTGCGAACGAATTCACAAGAATCAGGGGCCATCTGAGATACTTATTACAAAGAATAAAATATGAGCAAACCTTGATTGAAGCTTACTCTGGTGAAGGCTGGAAAGGACAAAGGTTAGTTACTTTTTATCAGAATTATTATGCTGTAAATTTAATTGATGAATGCTTAATGAAGGTTGGAAAAGGCAATCTTCTATAACTTGTTGCAGCTTTATTGTAGTACACAGTTTTCTGACTTGCAAATACTTGAACACTCATAGCAGCTTTTAGCTTAAATCAATATTTCCTATTTCTGAAGTTTGAACAGTATAAAAGGTTGATATTGATGGAACAAAGGCATAGTTACTTTAGTTCATTGAACCGAGAGATGTTACTCTAAAATATTTTATGTTAATGCCTGTATACTGGCCTTCCCCTATATCAATAAAATCATTTACCTTATTCAATAACAAAAAAAGTAGTTGGGAAGGGGTACTTTCAAGCTGTTCATGCCAAATTAGTGTTGCTTTGGTATGATGGTCTAATTACTTGCTCTTTACTGGGAGGAAGCAGGTGTAAGCATACTAACCCCGTAGATTTGTATTGTGCTTTGCTGACATCTGTCATAGTCTAAGGGCAATGGGTTTAGCACCGACTAGATTTTATTTCCCAAATAAGCTGATTCTATTTTACCCCGTCATGTCACATTCATAAGGCGGGGAGAATATTTATGTATATATGCCTAGTGCATTGTTTTTGTTTCTATAAAATTATCAGCTCTTTGACCTGAACCCTTAATTGCATTTCCCTGCTTAACCTAGCGTAAAATTATCTTGCTTGTATTTTCTATTTATTTTAAAATTTTGAGAACATACTTTTCAAAGTCACTGTTGGGTTTTATGGTCTCGACACTCTTGCAGCTTAGAAAAGATAAAGCTGGAGAAGGAGCTACAACGAGCGAAGACTCATATTTTTCGTTACAAATTGAAAATAAGAGATTTGTTTCAACGCCTTGATACATTACTTGCTGAAGGGAGGCTTCCAGCATCTTTATTTGACAATGAAGGGGAGATCGACAGTGAAGATGTAGGATATGCTTGTTGGCTGCTATAATTTTAGGTGTGTTCACGGTGCTATGATGTGATAACTGGATTACTAAGGCATCTTTATTTTTCTGCAGATATTCTGTGCGAAGTGTGGCTCTATGGATCTGCCAGCTGATAATGATATTATTCTCTGTGATGGCGCTTGTGAGCGTGGATTTCACCAGTTGTGTGTGGAGCCACCTCTGTTAAAAGAAGACAGTAATGTTCAGTTATCCCGTTGATAATTTTTCTGATAGCTTTTGTTTTATAAAGTGTCAAATAACTTCCTTACTCTCATGGTTCTCTTGTTCCTTGCTATGATTATAGTTCCACCTGATGATGAAGGCTGGCTTTGTCCTGGCTGTGATTGCAAAGTAGACTGCATTGACTTGCTTAATGATCTTCAAGGAACAGATCTTTCTGTCACTGACAGCTGGGAGGTTGTGTCTAGATCATTCTTTCCTGATAATCAGCAGTTAGGTTTTTATGATCTTTATGATCTCAATTGTTGTTCCTAAGTGTCTTCTTCTAACATGTGTAGAAAGTATATCCCAAGGAAGCTGCTGCTGCTGCCTCCGGGGAAAAGCTGGATGATATTTCTGGTCTTCCATCAGATGACTCGGAGGATGATGATTACAACCCTGAAACTCCAGATGTAGGAAAAAATGATTCGGAAGATGAGTCGAGTTCTGATGAATCTGAATCTGATTTTTACTCTGCATCTGAAGACTTGGCAGAAGCCCCTACTAAAGATGATGAGATCTTGGGGCTTTCTTCTGAAGACTCGGAAGATGATGACTTTAATCCTGATGATCCAGATAAGGATGAGCCGGTTAAAACAGAAAGTTCAAGTTCTGATTTTACGTCCGACTCTGAGGATTTTAGTCTGATAGTTGATACTAATAGGTTGCGAGGTGATGAACAAGGGGTTTCCAGCTCAGTAGATAACAGTATGCCAAACTCGGCTTCCCTAGAGGAAAAAGCTAAAGTTGGCAAAGCTAAAGGGAATTCGCTGAAGGATGAGTTGTCTTATCTTATGCAGTCTGATAGCCCTCTTGTCTCTGCCAAAAGGCACATAGAGAGGTTGGACTACAAAAAGCTGCACGATGTAAGCTTCTATTTTTATTTATAATTATTTATGTTCGTATAATTGTCCAATATATGCTTTCTAATTATCTAGAGTAGTATTTATGTATATAACTAATTTAGTACCTCTCATCCCTCTTGACATGCTCTTGCCTTGGTCGATCTCTTAACTGTTTAGATTCAGAGTATTAAATTTACTGGCGTACTCCATATAGAATATCCATATTTGTTAGAAGAGCACATGGAAACTCCAGTGGCATTGGTCATGCCAGTTTTGCTTGACCAGTTTGTTTCTGTCATCATTTATGAGATTATCATATTCAATATTACTCCGGTTTTTCTTTAGCACAAAGATTCAGTTCCTGTTTGGGTTAGTTCTTCGATTTTTTTTCTAGATGCAACTTATCTATCATTGACTGGTCATTCACATAGTCACATTAACATAATTTTCTGGTTTTGTCCTGATTTCATCAGTATAAAATTTGTCATGAGAGCCTATTGACTAGGATAGTGGGAGATAAGTGGGAACAAAAACACACCAGCCTTTTGTTGGGAGTCACATTTTGTCTCTTTGTGATTGGGTATTGTAGTCACTTTCTGTGGTTTGAAGTCTAGAATATCATCGTACATGGCATATACAAGAACTGGGTCACTAAATTTTAGTACAGAAAGGTTTCGAGGGAAATACAACATAAGCTCTTATCTAAAACATTCAAATTGAATTCTAACGGCTGAGTCGATCGAAGTTCTTATATAGGTGCTTAAGTTGTACAAACTGTCAAGCACTTACCATTATAGCGGATAATGTTGTTTCTCTTAAAGAGCTGCATGACTAATGTTTAGGTTACTGAGGTATGTTCTTACTGTCTTCGTTGATTGATATCTTGCTGAATTCGTCACGTGATATAAAGGTCATCTCCTGGAAAGAATGGGATTCTTTTCCCAAACCATGGCTTGTAACTTTCATATGATCTGTGGTTCAGCTGGTGGAGTTGATGGACAGCTACTCTGGCACAACCAAGTTGAAATATCAAGCTCTTGCACTTAACATGGATATTAAAATCATTCTTAAAAAAATTAAATCATAACTTTTTTTCTATATTGTATCAACATAATCTAAGATCTATTATGTTGAAAAACTTTTTTTTTCAATTTAAATGGTACGTCTCTGCATGGCGTATATTCATCAATCATGTACGGTTTTTGTGCTCTTCAATGTGACTCCTTATTTTTTTTCTTCAACCTGATTGGATTAATTTGCTCGGATTGGTGTATGAAGGAAACATATGGAAATGGGTCTTCTGATTCTAGTGATGAAGATTATGATGATGGTCCTTTACCCAAGGTGAGAAAGTTGAGAAACGCCAAAGGTGCTATGGCTTCTCCTAGTTCGACTCCTGCAGATATCAAGTATCAAAGTGGGAAACAAAAAGGGATTGGGCATGCTTCTGATAGTGGAATCTCTGAGAAACTCAAAGTTGGAGGCGCGGGCACCTCCGAATCTCCTTCAAGTGGTAAAAGAAAAACATATGGAGAAGTCTCCACCAAGGTATTTGTCGGCTTTACCCTGGTTCCAACTGCTTACATAATTTGATCAGTCTTTATAGTTCCAGTGATATCTTACTTTCCAACAACAACAATAACAACAGACCCCGTGAAATCCTACAAGTGGGGTCGACATCTTACTTCATGAAAAGTAAAAACAGTACCTCTTGAAGGTAGGAGGAGATCATACTTATGTCATTCTTGAAGAAATAGTGTTCAATGGATATGATGAATACACTTCATTAACTTTCAAGCAAACCTTATTTACTCTTTAGATGCCTTCTGAAAGTTTATTTTTCAAACTGTTGTATGGTACTTGTGGCTTTTCTAATTATGTTCTCTTTTTTCTTTTTAAAAAATTGCTTGAAGAGACAAATTGATAAGTTTTTGAATGAAATGTGACTGAAAGAATATCATTTGTTAGTTTTCATGCATTTCCTCACTTAAGTTTAATGCTTTTTTGGGTTTCAGAGACTATATGAATCCTTCAAGGACAATCAGTATCCTGACCGTGACGCAAAGGAGAAGTTGGGTAAAGAATTAGGGCTAACAGCTCACCAGGTTTTATAAGCTTTCCCTGGCATATGTTAATTTCAGCTTCATCCTCTTTTTTGTCACTTGTGTCTTCTTTATTGCTTTGTGGCCTGCTCATTTTGCCGCCTTAGTTACTTTTTTCTTTTAATTAATATACAGGTCAGTAAATGGTTTGAAAATGCTCGTCATTGCCATCGTCATTCTCCTAACTGGAACAAAATTATGAGTCAGAAAGTGTCGGAAGAATCTCCATCCAAATCACAGATAATTGGAGAACCACTTGGAACTGAATCTAATAGCATCATTGCTTCCTGCAATGGGGTTGAGAAATTGGAACAACCAAAGCAATGTCTAAATGGAGAAAAAGGTCATGCAATAGATAAGAGTGAAGAAGAATTGTTGATACAGGACACCAGTGGAAAAAAATCTAGTGAACCAACTAAAAAAGTTCATACGACGAGTCAAGGATCAGAGGACACTCCCCGCAGTAAGACTTCCAAGAAGCAGAAGGCAAAAGTTGGTACTGCGAATTCTCAGAATGATAATACAACAGAACAAGCATCGGGTGGCACTCCCTGCAGTAAAACTTCCAAGAAGCAGAAGGCAAGAGTTGGTACTGCAAATTCTCAGAACGATAATACAACAGATCAAGGACCAGATGATACTCCCCAAAGTAAGACTCGCAAGAAGCCGATGGTGAAGGTTGATACCCCTAATTCTCAGAACGTCCGTAGAAGTAGTAGGTTGCAGAAACAAGGCTGAAGAGTGGAAGTTCCAAATTCTGGAATCTCTTGTGTGGAACATTATCTAACCTGGAAGTTTTCTGATATCGGTGAATGGTTAAAGATTGAAACGTTAGCTAGTTGTAGGTGGAACTTTGCAGTACAGAATCATGTGGAGTCCTCCGGATCAATCTTAACTCATTCTGAATATGCATCATGGAGAGTCCGAGAGATTAGCTGAATTTTGTTCTTAGTAGTTACCCAGTGATTAAAGCTGTGGATCTATCAGGGACTAGATGGTATTTAAATTTCAATTATGCTTTACATTTATGTCTCAATCGTACAGTAGACATGGTACGGTGTTGCAGATGAAAATGTGTCTTTTCTTTTTATTTACTTGGTTTTCATTGTCCTTCCGTTGTGTAACTGTCAGTAAAGATGAACCTATTTCAGTTGAATTGCTGCTCCATTTTGGTGAAGACAAATATATCATTTGTTAAGAATTAGTGTAACAGCGATGAATAAGGCGTATCAGTAATGTTTCTACTTGTTAATGCCCATATGATCTTTCAACAAAGAACTTTTACTCCAAGTGATATTACTCAGTATATAGGTCTAGTTTCAAAAACTAGAATAATAGTTAGCTATCTTCAAAGGAGAATATAAAAAAAATATATCGGAGATTACACGGAATAATAAGAAGGTTTGAGAAATGAGAAAGAAGAATATATTCAAAATAATTTAAAGTAATTTTTATAAATAAGAGTAAACAGTTAAATTACAAAAAAATAATAATTAAAAAATATTTTTTTTTTCGGGGCTAATTATGTGTTCAGGTTAGCTTTTAGACGTCTATATTTGGGTACACCAATATATTTATTTATTTATTTATTTTGGAGAAACTGGTACTTGTAAAATTTCCTAAACCAACCAGTAAAGTAATCTACCGGACGATCGGAACATGGAGTGGGAGAGTGATGAGAGAGAGCTAAAGGCTGTCGGAGCTAAGCCTCTACCGGACGGACGGAGTGGACTCCGTATACACGGCTGGGAGATTGAGTCTAGAATGCATTCCATTCTCACTTCTCTTCAGCTTCAACAGTATTCTTTTACTCCTTTTATATATACAATTCTATTAAGCGCTTATTTGTTTCCGTGGCTGCAACTTGTTTGTTTCATGTTTAAACAATTTAAAATTGTTTGGATTGCTGCGTAGTTGATTGATTAACTACGCGGAAACAGAAAATCATGCAGGCTACGGTAGGAAGATGTGAAACATGAAATAAGACTTCTGCTCCTACAGAATTGGAGTTGTAGCCTTATCCTCTACTTAATCTGTACTGTTCTAATCCACAATAGCTATTTTGATGAGAATTGATATGCAATTTCGTATTGCGTGAATCTTTTGCACTATTTTGGATAACTCCTCATGATCCTGAATTTCAATGATTCATCACTCAGGCCTGAGGTTTTACTGATTCTTATATTAGTGTATGCATTCCCTGCAAATCTTAGGTTGAGTGCTGCATTGATGAGGGTTCTTAATTATTCAATTTTGTTCAAAGAATGTTTGCTGTTTGACCGTCCTGCCTGTGACATATGACCTGTGAAGAAGTATCCCTAAATATTAAACTCTCCCTAACCCCATGAAAAAAGATTGCCATGCATTTGCTGTATTGGACATTTTTTTGTGGACTTTTATGTTTTTGCATATAGTAATTCATATCCTCTTCTTGGGAAGCACACTTATCTCTTTGATATCTTGAAAGGGTCTAATTCCTCCCTAAATTGTTTGATATGCATAAAGATGGGAAGAAAAACTTGCGACCTCTCACTTGCCAGAGATGGTATTTGGGGACAATTCTTTGGTGCTTAAACATGTGAATACTGGCACAAAAATTTACTTTAATGCTTGACTATGACTATACATTCACCAGGCCTTACAATGGAAGTGAAACTGTTGAAAGGAATGCCTGGGTCTGAATCTTATATCATTGGAGTAATACTTATTAAAGTTTGTAGACATTTTATTATTCACTCACACTTTTTTAGATTGTAAAAGTTAGTATGCCAGCTTGTTTAATGCTTTCTACTTTGGTTAGGCTGTTTCATCAGTTATTTTGTCCTTATCCTCAGTCCATGACTTAAATATTGAATTTTGAGTTACACTTTCAATAATTGCTGATCACTTGGAAAATTAATTTATTTGAATGGGAACATTTTTATTTATATCCCTTCTTCTACCTTTCCCTTTAGTTATTGATCCTTTGCTGTCAGACTCAAAAGTTGTTTTAACTATTCTTGTTAATTTTGTATAATAGTGTGTTAGAGGATTATCAAATGAAAACAGCTGTAGTCTTCAATTGGAGGATTGCATTGACAAGATTGATTTGGTTGCTCTGGCATCAAAAGAACCTATTCTCTTTTATGATGAGGTTGGTGAATGAGAATTTGGTGATTTCAGGGTCATTTAACTGAGGAGTATTATCCATTTTCTACCTGTGTTACCTGTCTAGCACCCAAGTTGATTCCATTTTTTCATTCAACAGATCATCTTATATGAGGATGAACTTGCTGATAATGGAGTCTCACTTTTAACAGTGAAAGTGGTAATGTTATTCTGGTTCTTATTAAGTCATATCAATTTGTCCGACTTCCGATTCACTGATGAACGACTTCTCTGTATTTCTAGAGAGTCATGCCAAGTAGTTGGTTCTTGTTGCAGCGTTTATGGGCGAGTGTCTCTGTTGAGGAAACATAAGCAATATCTTTTAGCGCCTGAGTTATTGTTTCTTAGTCTCTTTTACTTATGGTTGAATGCATTACACAGCTTAGAGTTGATGGAGTGCTAATGAGGCTAAGAGACACCCGTTTACATTGTTTATTTGGGGCATACGAAATCAGTTATTCTTCGAGAAAACTGCTGGAGAGAAGCCACATTTCAAGCCTTGTTTTCTGTAAGTTCAATATCATCTGCATACATGTTCCAGAGAGACATAGTTAACAAAAAGATAAAGAATAGTACCAGGGAGACCTCCCCACCCTTTCCACTTCTATATACACCTATTGATCTATCTACGATGATGACCCTAGATTTCCACAGTTGCTAACATTTGTTCTTGATTTCAAAGCTGTTATTTTTGCTATCTGTGTTGTCTGTCACTTCTGGTGCCTCCCTAATATTTTCTACAACATAGACAATATAGGTTGTTTGGCATACTAGAGACCATTTTATTCACTGTTTGAGCAGGCAGTCTCGATGTTACTTTATCTTTGTATTTTTAGGGAGAAGTCATTCATCTACTCCTTTTATAGACTTGTTGGCATGTTTCATGATCCCTAAAGGTTTGTTGATGCCGTAATGATACAGGAAACTGTGGTGCTGAAATTAGTTACTCAAAGCAGAATAGTTGACAGGCTTCAGGGAGGAATTTCATAAAGAACAGATTAGGATTTGGAATAAGATTTCTTCTGTAGTGAGATGAACAAACCAGATTCTAATGCAGTGAGAAGAAATGCAGGAAATAAAGAAAGAGAAAAGGAAGTAGGAGAAAAGGGGTGGGAAGGTGGGCAGTCCTCTTTACCCTCATAAGGTCGAAATCTATCTATGCACTCCACATTTTCAAATCATAATCTTCTTCATAACCAGACCAGAACAATTCGTGTCTCAATTACAACTAATAACAAGAAGCACAAGTCTTGAAGATTAAAACCTCTTGTTGCCTTTAGAATATCAGGGTACTAAGTTGTTACTAGACATCTTAAAGATCGATTTTACTAGGACTCAATTATACCTCTAGAAATCGCCCGAACCGCTATAACAGATTCCCTATGGTGCAAGTGCACATAGGCAAAACGAAAGAAATAAGATAGGAAAAGTCAAATAAAGTAGTTGGGCTCCCTTTGACCAAAATCTCAAAATAACCTTGACAAATGAGTGTAAAATTCCTTGAAACTAATGCCTGCACTATTTAGATGGCATTACACTCTCTCTATATGACTTCAACGGTAAGGATTTTGAGAGAGTTCACTTTAGTTGGTCCAATTCAGTGAAGGTGAAGCAGATCTTTCTTCTCGTATATCCGTTTTCAGAAAATTCTTTACTTTGGACGTTCAGTGTATTTTTTTTTTATGAATGGTAACTAAAAACCAAAGTCATTTGTATTTTAGCTGCTGGAAACAGCTTTCCTTTCAAAACATCTGGAATTTCTTCTGCCCCATAAAACCCAACACACATGATGACAACTGTATTACAAGATCCTTCCTCATTTCCTGGTACTACAATTGCCTCAAGCAGTAAACAGATTCTTCACATTGAAAGCATAACAAAATGCTGGCTGAAAAGATTCAAAAGTTTGTATCTCATAGATTGGGGATGTAAGGATTACTCTGGTCTGGTGTTAGATGGTATTTACTTTAACTTACTTTTAGTTTGTTTTTTAGAAATTCCTTACAGATCTTCTTAATTTTTGCAGAAAGGATATCCTTCTGATTGTGCTGCGTATAGTGATCCAAGCATTATTGGTGAAAGGCTGACCATCATAATGCAGAAGTGTCAAAAGCTCAGTATCGAAAAACCATGTAAGCATTAGGTGTGCACAACATTGTTGTATCTGATCCTTCTTTCTATGTTCCTCCTATTTGTGGAATTTAGTCAATAATAATTGATCTTCAAGGAAGTTATGGAATTATTTGACTTTCTGACTTCTGATTTTTTCTTCTTACGACTTTGATTTTCTTCCCTATGTAAGTGTAAAGGATGGGAAAAAACACCGCATTGAGACATGCAAAGAGTGCAACATGATTGGTGCCTTGGATAAATGGAAGTGATATGACACAGTAGAGACTTTCTTAAAAGAATCAAAAGGCTCTATGAGCGATGCAAACACTAGGTGATTTTTTCTATTTACTTGAGCCTTGATAGGCAGAGTTGTCCAGTACATGTGCTAGTGGGAGGTAGCAAATACTGGTGTAACAGTCAAGGTGCATGCTAGCTGTCCGGACACCGCCGTTATTAAAAAAAGGCTCTATGGCAGATGAACTTTTGACACTCTGCACCTTCCCACCTAAACTTATTTTGCAAGCATTTAACTTTCAAACTCACAAAATGATGCATCTATGGCTTTTTCACAAGCTTTTCCTTGCTTCACCAACAAAAATGTCTAGCAGAAGTGCAGAACCTCATCAGGAAGTGTGGGAATTTTAGTGGTTCTCTTGGGAAGAGGTTGCTGGTAGTGTTGTGATTGCACTACCAGAGTTGTGCTGATCAAAAAGTTAAAAATGAAAGCACCTAGTATATTTTTGGTGAAACTTCCTCCCTTGGTATCAGATCTGGTTGAGCAAAAAAATCCTTTGTTCATTAACTTTTTGATTGAGGAACAAATGTTATTGGTAAACTTGATGATGCGTTAGTTGGTAAATGGTAAATGAACAACAGAGAACCCATTTGTGATGATAATAGTCAAGTTATGATGAACATTATTTTTCAGAAGTAAAACAAATAAATACAAAAAATTGAGACAAGACAATTCATACAATTTTATGATTCCAGTCAGAGGTTCTAAGTTTGAATTCACCGCCTTTATCAACAGGATTATTTCGTGTGCTACTAACCCAAAAAAATCAAGGTTGCACTTGAAAGGGCATGTTGCAACATAAGACAAATATATTGAAAGTGTTCCTTGCCAGGATGGTGGGGTTGATTCAGGGCAACTAATTAAACTTCAGTCACTAGCCAACCTTTTTCCCCATAATTACTTTCTTCAAACTTTCTCTTTGTCAAGGCTTTAGTAGAACATGTAAAAAAGATTGTCTTCAACTGTAGGCTGTGGTTTTGATCTATGTATTCCAGAAGATTGCAAAGTCCATTAGTATTTGATGGTCTATACTAGTACGTCTATGTAAATGATGAGATCTTAAGGCCATTTTTGCATTAGTTAGCCAAGCAGGGACACTAGGTTCAACAGGTTATACTGGTATATTTTAAATAGTTGAGGGCAGACCAAAAAGGTTTATGAAGTGCATTCAAGCATATATGCAGCATGTACAAATAAATGAAGTACTCAGAGGTGGTGAGTGGTAATTTTTGAAAATGTGAAAGGGTTCTTGTAAGCTCCGTAGAATTTGCACCATTGTTAAAAAAAATTAATAATGGACAATAATTTGTATACCCTAGTATAGGTAACTGTTGCTTCTAATATCTAAACTGGCGAACAAGTGGTGCTGGGTGGCTTTTGTCAAATCGATATGAAAGATAAAAGCTTCATATCGATAGTAGCAACACCAAAATTTCAAGGTGGGGGTGGGAGGAGAGTGAAGGCGTTGTGGCCTATGCTAGCCCTCCTAAATGCGTCATGACATGTAGAAGCGCACCACTTCTTCCTCAAAGTTTTTGAGAAGCTCAAAACTTTAAAATTGCCAAATTGAGAAGTCAAAGTTCTCTTTGCTACTGACTGAAATATTATAACTTCAACTGGTCATGTGGGTTCCTAAGTGTGTAAGTGAAGTTACAATTGATTGAAAATTTGGTCTTACAATGAGATATTATCTTATGTTTCTATCTCTTATGCATTAGACAATCTGAAAGTTGAGAGTTGAGGACTTGTAGGTCAGCTATTTCTGTAGAATCTGATGGCAGTAGGGTACATCTCTGAACAGTTAGATTGATTGCCGACATGCTTTCATACCAACCTTATGAAGCACTTTGTAGAGAATGGTTTGCTGACTCTGGTGCTGAATAAAGTAGGCCTAGACTTTGTGATTTTGGAAGGGGAAGTATAAAATGTTAATTTAGACTTGTGTTTCATGTGTGTGCAGGAGAAGTTCAACAAAATTCTAGAGTGGTGCTATTGGTGGGTTTCTGTTTTGCTGTTTCGTGTAGCACTTTAAGTGTTATTGCTGACCATAAGTAGTTTTGAGTTCTGTTCTGTGGCATGTGATAGTGGAAAGAGGTCTAACTTACATTTGACATGTTGAAAGCAATAGAGGTGAAGGCCCATCCATTTCTTTTGCCAGTGTACTGTGTGACAACTTTTTCCTGAACACTATCCACCACCATCTAAAATAACAAGAAAGTAGAGAAGGGAAGGGGAGAGACTAGATATCCATTTCCTTCTCTTAGATGTTGCTAACCAGGAAATGGAATTACATCTGATCAAATATTTTACTCAGTATGAGGACTTCCATAGCTTCCATCTGCACTTCGTTCCACGCACTCGCTCCCTCCTCTCTCTCTTTGTTTTGCCAGTGAATCTCTTTAAATTCATCAATAGACCAAGATAGAAAATTGATGTTTCCTCTAAAGTTCTAATTGGAATTTGTCTAATTTCTTGAGCTTAAACATACTGCTCTAGTTTTCCGAGCTTAATACCAAAAAGTTATAAATGCATATTCATAACCTTCTGCCACTATTTGGGAGAGAGTAAGACGTTAAAAAGTTGTTCTTAGTGCAGTAGGAATAAAAAGAAACTGAAAAGTACATATTACATCTTAGGTAACATTCATCTGATAAGTTTAAGCTGGAAATCTTGAAATTTAGGAGCGCTACTTCTCTAGGATCTTTCACTCTAAACAGGTCTCGCAGATCATACAGTCAGTTCATGTACTGATGATGAACCAAGCTGAAGCTGTTACATGAGAGGATAGAAAACAGTTCAATTTGCAATAGATGAGTAGAATAATTACAGCTTGAGATTCAGATCAATCTTATTTGTATTTGAAGCCTGGTCTTCTGATTGTTGTGGATTTAGTCGAAAACTTCCTGGCCATCTCAAGTCAAATCCTTCATCCACCGGATTGGGATGAGATGTCATTTGAAAGCCTGTACTAGCATCGCTGAACCTTGCCACAGTTGTACTTACATCTCTACCTGTTCTATGCACAAGTGAGTGAGGAACCATGCCAAGAGATCTGAACATGGGATTGTTGATAGGCAAAGCCATCATTGTCATCATCCTCTGGGACTGGTACTGTCTCACTGCCCCTCTTTCTCTCTTGTGAGCATTCTGGTGGCCTCCCAGAGCCTGTGAACTGTAGAACTTCCTCATGCAGAAGTTACATGAAAAAACCTTGCCAGGAGTAGGTCTTGTCTGTGACTCAGATTCTTTAGATGTTGAAGGTGAGTTTCTTCCTAAGCTCAAACTCAACCACTCACCTTGATCAAATATTGAAGTTCCCCGGCTGCCATCCTCTGCACTTCTCATTCTGCTGGCTGTTGAAATTATGCAGAAGTCTTTTTTACTTCCCTCCCCCACAATTTTGCTGAAGATACTGACCAAATGGACTCTTAAAGTACTAGAGATCAGAGAGGCAAGGAATAAAATTGAGATCATGCAGGAGGTGAAGGTGAGATTAGGTATTGAAATTTATCATATCTCTTTTCACTGTCCCCACCTAGTGAGGCTTGGTGTTCCAGGGGACAATGCTTACGTCATGTTTCACTGCAGTCCCTGTCAAGCCCGCGATTCCCCCACTTCTTCTTTGTTTTCTCTTTTATCTAATCAAACAATTCTGCCTTTAACAATTTCTTGTTGGAGTTAATTGAGGTTGAGAATCATGTGATTCAATTTATGGTCTAATCATAATACTACAGTTTCTTTTGCCTGCCGTGCAGCTGCCTTTAATGTAGAATTTGTCATATAGAATGTATTATATTATGCTTGTATTCAGTATGATAAGAATTTAGAGATCACATGACTGAAGTTTATGGGTTTGAGATTAGTTTAATAGGCATAGATTTTGCATCTAGCAGCTTGTTATTGAAGCTTGTCCCACTTCAAAGAATTCATTGTTTGTTAGAGCTGGATATTTGTTCGATAGCTCCAAGAATCAATCTCCTGCTCTGATTCTCTCTGTCATTTTTCCTGTTGTTATTGCTAGTGATGGGTAAAAATTTTTTGTAGCTTGCGGAAACTTTTCATATTAAGTAGGTGTGGAAGTATTGTAAAGATGGAACCCACCAGCAGTGACTTGTTTCCTTTGTGAAAGAATGAGTGAATGAGAAGCTTTAGGAAGCAGAATGTAGATGTTGGAGTGAGTGGTGGTAGTGTCATACTAAATTGAGTGTGCCTTGTTTCAATGTCTGATGGAGTGGTAGGGTCCAAAGATTTGTCAATAATAGTGATTAAAATAGTAAAGAGATGAGATAGCATCTTTTCCAACTTTGTTTAGTATTTTCTTCTAAACATGAGGATCTATGTGGGTGTCTTCATGTTGGGGTTTCTTTTCTGACAGATAGTGGGCATTGTATATGAACAGCAGAAAAGTCCAGTTCACCATGAGATATAGATACCCCCCCCCCCCTCCTATTTCTCTCAATAATTAAAAAAATAATTGAGTAAAAAATATTTGTTCTGTTGAGAAACAAAAATCCTCTGCAACTAAATTTGTTGGGAGGTAATAAGTATCCAGTGGAATGGTCGACGTTAACACAAGGTTGACCTGGCTACTACTGTTATCTGAAAAAGAAGTTAGTGCAGCTGAAGCTAGAACGATCATTTAGTTACTGTCAATTGATGTTTTTTTCTTTTATGGAGCACCGAATGTTTGGTTGAGGTTCATTTAATGAAGTGTTATACTGTCACATATGTTGAAGGCAATAATCAGTCAACATACATGAACACTATCTGTTTTTAGACATTTTTAACAAGTGTTTTGGATTTTCATGCTGATTAGTTTTTGTTCCGTCATTAGTTCACTTCTAGAAAATGAAATACTACTTTTACATCACAAATGCCCCATGAAGTATAGTGGGTTGCACTATTACACTTGTTACATATCTCTCTTTCTTTATAGATATGTTATGTATTGGGGTTTGTCCACCCTTTTTTTATTTTTAGAATAATATGATATTCGTGTCGGGCACATAGATGAGAATAGATCACTTAGCATTTATTGTTGAACCTTTGTAATCCATATTTTTTTTTACTTATGATGTTGATTGTTAGGTCACACTATTGGATGTTGGTACTTCACCTTTCTTTCTCTGGATCAGAGCTTCTGAAAATTATCTGTACATCATTAGCAAAAAAGGTAGGTCATTGGTAACTGAGTGGTCCTTAGACCTAGTACTATGAAAAAACTTATTTGACCTAGTTTAATCTGTTACATGTACACCAAAGTGGTGCAATCCAACTTTACAAGCTTACATGTGGTCCAAAGTACCAGTTAGGTTTATTCCTTGATTTAGGTACAAAAGAAAGCAATAGGTCTGCTGCCCTAATTTGAAGAATCAATGAGACAAGGCATATTGAAGAGGATAACGATGATGATGAGACTAGTCAATCTATATGTCCTTTCCTATATCTCAAAGAACCTTTTCTCTGAACTATGGTTTCTCAAAAAGAACTAGATGAACCCTCCAACTAAAAAAAAAGTTCTTGGATTATGACACTTCTTTCTAGTGGAGGCCCTATTTAAAATGAGGAGAATTTTTAGTAATGGAGCTTGGCCAATTGGGAGCCAAAATGGTGCCTTTTTAAGTGGCAAAAGGATGTAGGCGGTGTTGTTGATTATTGGACGGACGGAGAGAATGAGATAATGAAAACGATAGATGTTCGTCTTGATTGGTTGAATGTACCTATGTAACTTGGAGATCTTTTATTATACTTTTCTTTTTTGATTTTTCACTTGATGTTCGGTATCTGTATTGGACCTCGATTAATCAGATTCATGCATTATAAGATCCATTTCTTGGGGTGACGGCTTCCAATATAATATTTTTCCGTATTCAAAGCTCGAATATTAGGGCTTTGAAACGATGGGGGAGTTAATCATTTCATCACAATCTATGTCGGAGAGAATCTTTTTGTTATTCATTAAAGTTGAGCAAGTGCAAGGTCAACTATGGTAAAGATCAATGAAGTACTTAATGACTTGCATGAGACTAGCTAGCATACTTTAGAGAAAGAGGGTATCATATCATGGGTAAGCTCATAGGGGCATCATGAGGACCACCTTTAGGGAAAATGCCAAAATACTTTTTTGTTCACTTAATTTTTTATTTTAGGAAGGACATCTTTTTCGACCATTCTTTGTCATGAGGGGTTACAAAAACACTAAAATAGATCTGAGGAAATAGTTTTTTTCCATTGAGCGCAAGTAATAATTAGCTTGTTGGGCACAAATTATATTTTAGTATTTGCAAATATGGGTAATTTATTTCTATTTGCTGGACTTTAGTAATGGACTGGTTTGAATACTTTAGTACTTGCGGCTTAACATTTTTTTGTTTGATTTAAATAATAATTAAAAAAAGCTAAGTCAAGTGTCTTTGAATGGTGAGTATTCACTCAGTCACATATGAGTTGATTGTTTTTGTTTTTATAGGCATATTAAGAAATTATAAATAAGAAGATAATATTTCTAATTCATTTCTTAAAAGTTTCTTCTGAATTTTAAAAATAAATGTGAACACTTTAAAAAAATTAATTACAAAAGTAATGTAGGAAAATTTTAATCAATGATTTTTTGATTTAGTTATACTCCCTTTGTCTCTATTAAGTTGTCCACATTAGAAAACACACACATATTAAGATAACAATAATTAACATAGTGAAATTACAATCTTACCCTTATTAAATATGATTTCAAAAAGAATGCATTAAAACTTAGAAATTTTGAAGAAGTTTAAATGACGGTATAAGAGGAAAAAAATTTATCCTTTTTTGATTTGTCAAAATGAACAAGTAAATAGGGACATCTAAAGAAGAAATATGGACAAGTAAATAGGGACATTTAAAAAATTTGTCCTTTTTTGATTTGTCAAAATGAACAAGTAAATAGGGACATCTAAAGAAGAAATATGGACAAGTAAATAAGGACAGAGGAATTATGTAATAACTATTTTGAGTAAAATATTTAACTAATATTGATTAAAAAGAGAGTCATGGGATTAATTTTTGTCCAGAAGATTGAAATTTGTGGAATTATGTATTTGGCGGAATTTTAGCGGTCACATCAGATTCGCTGAATAAAATATCAAGATGAATTTGAAGATGTCGGAAAGCCTTTTATTCCGTCTTTTCGAAAAAAGTAAAAGAAAGAACTGAAAGATTTGCCGTCCTTTGTTGGTCTATTTATGTTGCAACTTGCAAGTATTTATCAATATTATCCGCTTTCCTCGTTCATTATAATAAAAATAATTTTTTGTTTATATTTATTTGCTTTGGTAAAAAAAACACAGAATATTTTCATTATAGCGCAAGTGCAACGTTCATCATGGATAAGTTAAAACGGAAAAAGGTTTAAATATTCTTGAAGTATTGGAAATTGTACAAAATTATCCTCTATCTACTTATTGGCTCCAAAATGTTGTTATCATCTACCTATTGACTTCAAAGTACCCTTCTCATCCACCTTTGAGTTCAAAATTAACTGCTTATCTAATGGTTTTAAATTTAAACTGTTTAAATATTTTTTTTAAATATTTGACGCTCAACTATGGATTATAATTTAATTTATTAATATTATTCATAAACCAACCCACTATCCACTTATTAACAATTAAATCTCACCCAATTAATAAATCAATTATAATATTAAAATCGCCCTAAACACTATTAAAATATGACGAAATTATTCGAGTCCGAATTGAAGCCACAATTTAATTTAGGTTGAGCTGCATATTTAGGAGGACACTTTCAATAGGATTCTCTTTCAAGGTTGAATTTGAAATTTACGATTAAAGATAAAGAAGTCGTGCATCTCGAATTAATTCATGCCTTTTTTAAATATAATTGTATAAATATTTATGATTTGTTTTAAATATTTAAACTTTAATATATTATTTTTATAAAAAAAAATACCAAAACAAAATTAAGAAGAAGTGATAATTAAGATGAACATAGTCAGACTTTTATGTTTATCGGTAATTTTATTTAGACACTTGAGTTATAATATGTTTTGATTGAGGACTTGAATGTATGATAATGTACTTCAATAGATATTTTCGCTTCAAATTTTTAGAAACACTCACTGGCAATAATTTTACTATTGTTGCATTAACGGGGCGGGTTTATTAATTGGGCGGGATCTAATTAGTATTGAGTGGGTAGTGAATTTATTTATAAATTATATTAGTAAGTTAAATTATAATAAATATTTAAGTACCATGTATTTTAAAAAATATTTAAATAATTAGAAATTAAAATCGTTAAATAAGTGATCGATTTTGAACTCAAAGGTGGATGACAGGGGTATTTTGGAACCGGGTAAGAAGGATATTTTGGAGCCAGTAGATGAATGGAGGATAATTTTATACCATTTCCAATACATAAAATAGACCCTTTTCCAAAGTTAAAATGAACGAAAGAATATCTATATGTATTTTGTTTTTAAAATTTGGTCCTATCTGAAACGTTCCAAAATAGGTAGATGGGTAAGACATGTTTTTTCACTCCATAATTCGAACTTAATACCTTCAATCAAAGATTAAAAAAAATAAAAAAAATATTCAATCGTCTGTGGTATATATTCATTATTAGGGTTTACGTACTTTAAGGAGTAGTTCAGGAATAGACATGTTGGTATTAAACAAGTAAAATATAGTACTACTTCCACATTGTTCAGTATTAATTTTCACAAAGTTAAAGACGGTCCATAATTAATCAATAACAAAGTACCCAGAATCATAGACCACCTCTTTCATTTTACAGGTTACCACTTTTTACACTTAATAAACACTACTTACAGCTCAGAACAGTTTGACAAAATTAGACGCCTTCGTTTAGCAAGACCGCACTGACAATAAAAATGGCCACAGTAAGGCAGGCTTGCTACTTAAGTATGTGCACAATAGACAGCATAACACCTGTTCAATTTAAATCAACCATACTGGTAAAATTCGACTCTAACATCATACTAGATTGCGGAAGAAAGGAAGTTTAATAAGCATCTTAAATGGCTTACATAAGACGGGCCAAGCATATAAATGAACACTTAACTGAAATAAATTTAATCTCTATGATACTGTCGGAAACAGATTTTCTAGTTTATCTTTATAATGTGAAAAAACCAAGATTACAGTTATTATTTTCTGCATCCAAAACAGATTGTCAGAGATGCATCAACCCGCCAATACTACCATAAACCTCAAGCAACTTTGTGCTGTTCCATTAATTGTGTTCAAGTACCTGTTAGATACAAATCATGTGGTATCTGTGTTAGTCAATGCAAGTTATAGAACTATTAAAGCAACTTTAATAGTGCCAGACTGCCAGGTTTCAAAGGCAACTAACGCAATTTAGGTTCACCATCAAAAACACATGGAAACGTGCTGGTACTCTTTGACAAAGAAATCTTGTTGAATGAAGCACACCACATGGCACTCAAAACTATAAAGCGAGGTAACTATGTATCTGTAAATCTGGATCAGAAGTATATTACATTATACTGCTGCACTCTGAGTGTATTTGAGTGATTCTAGCACTAAATTAAACTAAATTTCTACCAGGCAAATGACCAGAAGGAGAAGGCTAATTAGAGAGAAGATGATTGAATTTGGTCTGCAGTCCACACAATGACAGGGAAAATGTGGACTGCGGGCTCAATAGATGATGATGTTTCAGAATTACATGGAGGTCTGCTTGTTTAGGTTTTCTACAACAGAGTTCCCACTTATCTAAAAACAGAGAATGAAGAGAATTTCTTAAGTCCTAAAATTTTAATTTAGGTCCCACAAATTAATTCCTTCTCCAGTTCCACCAAATAGAGTTTTATTATTTCTGTTTTTCTCTCGTCGAGTTGTTAATTCTATAAATATTATGAAGTCAAATGAATTCCTGTGATCCATGGTTTTCGCTTCTAAATTATAACTTGTTCTATTCAGGTTCATTGAAGTAATGTAAGTGTCTTTGTATTACACTCGAAGTGAACCGATATCCAATCCCAAGTTTACAAGTTTTAGGGCCATCCTTAGGATCTGCACGCTTAAGATTCTAACTGATTAAAAATATATTACATCTTTTGGCTTACCTTAAAATCCCTCTTAAACCAAATAAGATAATTTCACAGGATGGGATTAGGTAGGCTAACAAAGCTTCATCTTCATGTAATCATGTCTATGTACACACTTTTCACCACAACAACATCAATTGAGGAGAGACTTTTCACCATTTGTTGTACCTGTACATTGGTGCCTCCTGTTGTATATAAGTGTTTGGTAGCAATAAGCAAGAAACATCAGGAATTTCCAAATCTTACTATTTGGTGCTTTAAAGCTCATATAAGGTATCTATTAGAGATTATTAGTAAAATACAAGAGTCTTGACCATCTGTTTTTTTTTTAAACCCCTATTGTGAACCATCTCACAACCTGCCAACCAATACCCCGGCATCTCCCTCACCTAAATGTTCAGTTACATTTTATTGGCTAAACATATGGCTGATTTTACTTGTTTGTCTGTAACAAATAAATGGCTAGACCATAGTGTTGCACCCGATCTTCCTATATTGCATCTTGTCTTATTGAATTTGAACCCACACATCCCCGTGTGGCCGCTAAAGAAACTTCTCAAAGATAGGAAATTTATTACGTGATAAAGATCATCTTCCAACTTGTCAATCTATAAGAGAGTAGTCCCCCCAGCAGTGAATTATTGTCCCTCTCAACATATCTGAGTGTTGTTTTGAATCTTAATTCCCTTTAGACTGCTTCCATGATACTAATGTCTGTCAGATTGTTATGCCAATTGATTACGAATTAGATTAGCTCTTGATAAATCCACTACGCTATGTCACTGGTCCATGGAAAACATTTGCACTGAAGTTTCCCATTCACAGATCACCTCTTGAACAATACTACAGCAACATACAATTTGACTGAACTACTTACAGATCTATAGATTGTAAAAAGAAGAAAATGTCTTAAACTATGAGGTAGCTATCCAAAACTACAAAATGAATAGGAATATTCTGGAAAGAACTTCCAATTTACTCTGGTGTAGTAATACTAGAGCAGAAAGACAAAAATTGGCTAGAACCTATTAGTGCCTTAAACACGAATCATTACGCTAGGCTTAAATTGACGAAACAGCTTTGATCATACAGATTAAATTTTACCATGTAGAAAACAGGTATGAGAAGGTTTAGAATAAGAAGGAAGAGTAAAACAAAGAGAACTGCAAGACGAATAAACATATGAATAGTTCCCACAAATCAAATGACTGTCTATTTCATATAACACCACTCAAACTCTGAAGACCTATGATTTTTCCCACTCAATGCGCATTTATATTCATCAACAATGCAGGATTGCTAACTTAAGATGTATTATATTATCAATCAAATACCATAAAAAAGAAGGTGGAATATAAGAAACCTACAATGCTGCAAAATGTCCCACTGGAGGTTTGGAAGTGCTGCTGACATCACCCATCTTTTCCATTCCTCCCTATAAATCCCCAATTCCTTTTTATCAACCAACATCAACAAATAAAAACAATATTTAACTAGAACACCCCTCAAGTTCACCAATGAAAAAGCAAACAACATTCTCTCTATGCACAAAAAGCATGCTGAAAAGAGCAATTCCAGATGCAGAAGACAATCATGTAAACAAAGTCTAAAACTTCTTTCCGAACAAAATCATCTTATTCTTCTATCCTAAAACGGAACAAGACTCACAAAGAAACTACTAGCGATCCTGACAAGAACGTTGGAAGGTACCATGATACAGCTCGCAGCAAGCCCGCACGTTAACTGTCAAGTGAGAAGTCAATCGAGTTCCAGCCACCACATTATGCAGAGGCAAAAATGACTGAGTACACCCCAAAGCTCCCAATGTCCTAACAGATATAATAATAAAAAGTTGTGAGGAAACAAATGTGAGAAATTCTTTTTTTGATTGGGAAAAGCAATACTCAATATTGATTCTTAAAAAAACGCCTCAATCATAAACTAGCTGCAGTGGTCATCAGTGTGAACCTCCCACATCCATTCTGCTATATTTCAGCTATCTAATTCTAGTTTAACTTCACATTTAATAACAACAATAGATATGCCTCAATCACAAAGTAGCTGCAGGGGATCAGTACGGATCTTCCACATCCAGTATACTATATTTCGGCCATATAATTCTAGTTTAGTTTCATCGTTCAATAACAGTAATTAACAAGCCTCAATCACAAACTAGCTGTAGTGGATCAGTACGAATCTTCCACGCTCATTATACTGTAATTCACCCATCTAATTTTAGTTTTATCTCACAATTCAATGACAAAAATTAATACGCCTCAATCACAAACTAGCTGCAGTGGATAAGTACAAATATTCCACGTTCATTCCACTGTAATTCGCCCATCTAATTTTAGTTTTATCTCACCATTCAATAACAACAATCAATACGCCTCAGTCCCAAACTAGTTGGAGTCTGCTAGTTAAATTTTATACATTTAGTCCTCTCTATTGATATACATTCCGTTCCAATACGCAATCAGTTTGAAAAAAGGTTAGATAGAAGACCTGGGACTGGTGAATGAGAAGCGGCGCGCGTTGGAACGAGGGGCGGAGATCGGAGGAGAGCGAACGCGGTTAACGGTCGGAGATGAACGGGAAGTGGAGGCTCTAGCGACGGAAGTGAGTGATCTGGTGACGGAACCACGCCAAGCCATAGCTGCTGAATTCTGTTGATTTCTTCCAAACACAGCAAATTGTTGGGTTTAGATTAGGGTTTAGGGTTATGCTATGGTGCTGCGCTTGACCAGGAAAATGAACGTGTAGTCGCCCAAATGAAACCAGGGAGTACTATTAATTATTTAATTTGCATAACTAGTCCCCGTTTTTCCATATGGTGAATATTTGTTTTCCAAACTAAAATCATGTTTGGTACTTTTTACGTTTGGATTTTAAATCTACATCTTTAATTCTCTGTCTTGGAGTATTTTTGGTACGTCAAACGTCTCACTTCGAAACTTGTCTCAAAAGCACCTTTGAAAACATTTGATGCAATAATTCTATAAAAACATGAATTCAAATTTTGTTCTATTAGAGTTCAAAAATATATTAATATCACGTGTTGATAGCGAAAATCGATTCGCTTCAGTAAAGCTTTAGGAAAAATTACAAAATGTATGAACGTCATGTTGTAATGACCAAAACCAAACAGCTCTGGCTCAAGTTTTAATTTATGTATTTAAGAGAAAATGTTTGAAGTTGTAAACATAACTGGTAACACGAGTAAAACTTACCGCAACGGATATTTACATCAATTCAATATATGCATACCATGTGTTTAAATTTATAATTTATTTAACTTAATCTTAATTAATTAACATGTGTTTACTGCATTAAATCACATAATAATGAAAATTGCATTAATGAGGTGTAAACACCCGAAAGTTTTTTTTTGACTAAAATCATCCGTCAACTATGACCTAAATCAAAAGTACATCCTTGTAATATGAAAGTGAAAAAAAATAATTTACTTATTTAAAAAGTTGCAAGATTTATCCTTCTGTCTATTCTTTTTAAGAAACTCAAGTCATCAACAAAAAACGTGTCAAGTCGAATGAATATGACACACGATTAAGCTAGTCAAGTAAGGTGTTTTTTTTATTTTTAGAAATTGAGGATTTAAATATTCAGACAAAATAAATTCAAATGCTAAATATTCTTTGTAAAAAAATTGTTCAAATACAACTCCATTTTCAAAAAAAAATATAAAAAGAAGTAATTATTATTCAGTTTTCACAATAAAATGCCTACATAATTTCACTAAATTACCACTATTTTTATATATTGTATAAAATGTGAATTGCATTGTCTATATAGTATATACGTACTATATTTTTTTTATTAAAGAGAATCTCTAAATAGTTGCAGATAATATTTTTAAAATGATATTTTTTTTGCACAATCTTTCAAACCATTAGATCCTACTATATAAATATTTCAAATATGTTGCAAGTCAATCTACTTGATTTTGAAAAAAAAAGAACATATAAACTAACACCACACAAAATTTATATTATGAGAATAAAATATTCATTTTTTATCCATATCCTTATTCTTTTTAGGTAACATTGATCTTCTCGATGTAGCTAAGACATGAGCAAATTAAAAAATATGTATATTTTTTATTTGTTCAATTAGTTTCTCAACAAAAATAGACCGAAGGATGATTTTTGTTATTTTGTGGATAGTATAAGGACTTTTTTGCTCACTTAGAGAATCGAAGGATGTACATCATATTTGAGTCATAGTTGAAAGATAATTTTAGCCACGGAAAAGGCTCAAAAATACCCCTGAACTATTCGAAATAGCTCATATATACCCTTAAACTTTATTTTGACTCGAAACTACCCTTCCCGTCATACTATTGGGTCAAAAATATCCTTCTTATTAACGGAAGTTGTTAAATGCCACGTGGATACCACATTGCATGTCAATAGGATTCCACTGCCACGTAGACTAAATACAAAGGTAAAAAATACCCTTAAACTATTCAAAATAGCTCATATATACCCTTAAACTATATTTCGGCTCAAAACTACCATTCTCGTCAAACTATTGGATTAAAAGTACCCTTCTTATTAACAGAAGTTGTTAAATGTCATGTGGATGTCACTCATACTATGACTATTAATTGGACAAGCGTTATTTTCAATAAACACATACCCAAAAATAAAAAAATAGAAGTTGCACACCCTTCATCAAAATAGGATAGCTTTATTTCTCATAAACATACATAATATACACAAGCTTATACAACATATTAGTATTACAAGAAATAGAGTTTTAAGTCACTTACATATATTATTACTACTCCCAAAAATATACATAATATACAAAAGCTTAAACAATATATTAGTATTACATGGAGTAGGTACTTATATATTACTATTCCTAAAATATTTTCCCAGGAATCAAAGGCAAATCTATCTCATCACACCATTCCACGAGCCTAGTCTCATAATATGAACTTTTAACATTATTTGGCCAATAACTTAACCATACTTGACCCCCTACTCTCCATTTCAACACACTTCCTTCCATTTCTTTGCTCAATCTCCATCCTACTTCTTCACCACATTCATCCCCAGCAAATACCAAACCACCCTTCTTACTAAATGCCCTATTCCCTCCAAAATATCTTCCTCTAAAATTGTTCATAAGTTGATTATTCTTATCATCCCCATTAACCGGCTTCCACGTGGCGATTTCACACCCTGACACGTGATCGTATAATATTGATTCGTATACAGCTGCGTTCCCTTCCGCTTCTAGGTCCCACCTCCAATTTTTCATCTTTGATTTTGTCGCCATTTTTGCCCTTGTCTTCACTTGTGATTGTTTTGAGTTTCCGAAATTGCCCTTTAAGACTTTTTGCATTTCGAATTCGCGTTCGACGTTGTTAGTGGACCGGCCCAAACTTAACCCGCCAACATAATTAGCACCGATTTCTGGCCCAACCCAAACTCGAATCCTAGATGGAAAATGCTTCTCTAGCAAATAAGAATCTTCTTCATCCTCATTTTTGTTAAAGCCCAATCTTGCTACACCAAGACGTATGTTATCCAAACGGGCCCTCACTTGGATAAACCCATCGTAGAATCCAACTGTATATTCGAACTGTATCACAGCCTCAAGCTGTTGATGGGCCAGTGTATATTTAAGTGCAATCTCTTTCGATTCAATTACAGGAAATTGAAATTTGTCAATATTCATGCGCGTGGGTTTCATTGCCTTCACAGGCGCGTATCCTTTTAACATCCATAACCCGTGAGCCTCCGTGGCATATGAAAATCCTAAATAATGAGATGCTAACGGCGTTAACGACTTTAATCCTACGCCGCCAACTTCTCTTAAAATCAACCATTTTGCTAACATGTACCCAAACGTGCGCATGAAACAAAGCTCCACGTCAGTCCCTACTGTTATGAAGAAAGTTCGCAGGACAGGCGCGTGCTTGCACGAGAAGGCTTCGAGGTTCGGAGCTAGCAGCGAGTGGAAGTATAGAGACCCCACCGCCGGAGGCGCGTCGAAGGTAAACATCCAGAAAAGTCGCGTGAGGAAGATGAGATTGAAGAAGCTTGAGAATGATTCTGGTGAGTGGGAATCTAGGATCCATAAAACCGGGTCGGGTTGAAGCTTCTGGAAGTGGGAACGTGAGCAAGCGCTATCATGCGCAGTTGGTGAACGTGAAATGATTTCTTGAAGAAGTTGTAGAACAAGTGGCAAGAATGGCTTGTCCGAAGAAAGAGGACACGTGTCAGAAACCCAGATGGTCACCTCTTCTTGAGAGGTGTCATGAAAACCCAACAAACATATAGAGAAAACCAATGAAGAATTTGTCTCTGTGTTATTAGGGTTAAGTTTTTTCTCAGCTTTGAATTGAATTGATTGATTGGAATTGGTTATGGAAGTAGCAAGATTGTAAATGAGAAAGGAATCATCATTCTCAATACTCCATTTTTCTGTGTCAACAAGTTCACATATCCATGACCAAACATCCATAATTTGTGTTTGATTTTGTTATGTCTTAATTTTTTTTTTTGGAAGTATAAGATTATAGTGTGGGAGCTAAGTGAAAGTATTTATAAAGTGAATGAGTGAATAGAGAGTGGCCAACATGGAGGTAATTTTGTCTGAAAGAAATAGTGGCTATAATGTATTGCATTAAATGTTCCATATATGTTTAAAAGATTTTTTATGGTAAATATTTTTCTATTTTGATTTGTATTTGGAGAGAAGTGAATTATTGAGGAAACATACAAATATTGTTTTTTCTTAGGGTACTATTAGTTAATTGGGATAGAGACTTATGTGGTGTAAATAGGAGGGACGTCGAAGTCATGCATGCAAATATGCCAAATTTCTATGAGAATTTAGTGAGTGTGTGGAGAGTTAGCAACCTTTCATGTTTCAATGACAAAATGGAGACATGGGTTTCGACGAGGGCAACACAAATTTAATAACTACATCCTTTTAATATTGTATAAGACGATAATGATATATAAGTCAATATCATGAATTGGGGAGTTCATCGTGAGGCAGAAGAGTATTTATCTAAATCTTCTTCATAAAAAAAAAAAATTATACTGTATATACTTATAATATTATTTTTTTAAAAAAATTATGTACATTTATTGATTAGCTAGCGCTACATTAAAAATAATCTTTAATACAATTAATCAATGATAAACAATTTAATTGCTGTTAGAGGTGATTAACACAAAGTTTCATCATTATTTTTATTAATATGTATATATATTTGTTGTTGCTAAAAACTGTTTTTGTAATAGTGATTTTGAACCTTCTAAATATAAAAATATAAATTGATTTAGTCATTTAGGAATATCAATTATATATTTTTTTCAAGCACTTTAAATGAAAATTTGAAATCCTCCGCCTATCACAAATATACATGCAACTGGCTTTAACGGCATACAACATTCCACGCTCAATTCCTAAAAAAACGAAATTGAGACCCTGCTGATGGACTCTCGTGAATTAGACGTGTTAGTATTTAATTTTTAGGTATCAATGTCATTAATAAACGGTAGATTTTCACGGCTTAATTGTTTAGAACGATCTCTTTTTCTATTTTAATTAGTAAGAAAACGTGTCTTCCATTTTAATTAATAAGAAAATAAGAACTTTAAAAAATTAAAACGAAATAGAGGGAGCCATATCCTAATAGTAGGCGTAGCTAACCAAATTAGAGTGAGCTAGCTGCTAAGGATGGGCATGGTATGGTATAATATGGAAAGACTATATTATAGCAAATTTTGAATATCATGATTTTGACATTATGGTATTTGACGTGGTATATGATATATATTTTAATTTTTTTAGTATTTTGTACAATATTTGATATTTCGATATAACATATCAAAATATAAAATATCATACCGAAGTATATATATATATATATTAACAAAAAACAAATATGCAACTTAGTATTAGTATAAATTAAATGTTTAAAAATTAAAATTATGACTACTCTATTTTGATTAAAATGTATTTTAACTTATAATTGATTAACAAAAGGAGGTGTTTGTAATACTTTATTTTGCATATATATTACTACATGTATAATGTGTTGTTTTTTTTTAATGGGAAAAAGGACAATATATCATTTTGAGCTATCATAAATGGTATAGAAATATCCTCCATCGTACTTTTGGATATTGACGCTCCCGCTATCCAAAATCTAGTGCATATATGTCTTTCACTCTAAGTAGAGACTAATGAATATCGGATAGGTGGATAAGATTGCACGTGTATGTCCGTTAGTACAGAGGGTATAAATGCTTTACTTTTTACGGCAGGGGCACCAATGTCTCAAAAGTAAGATTGAGGATTGTCACGCCCCTTTTTTTCCTCTCAATATTTTTTTTTTTTGATTTTTTATTTGTTTGAAAGAAAAAGAGTTTTTCAAATTAAAGCGACGTTTTGAAAAGGGATAATTATTATTTAGAGTCGCCACTTGGAATTGAGTTTTGGTGTTCCAAGTCACCTTATTTAAATCCCTAATCAAAAGGAAATTTGACTCTATTTTTATTGGTCTGCGAACTAAAAATTCGGGCAAGGAATTCTGTTGACCGAGGGGAAGGTGTTAGGCACCCCTCGAGTCCCGTGGTTCTAGCACGGTCGCTTCATTAACTTTGATATGACTAGACTTAATTTTGAATATTATATTATTCAACTTAATAATAAAATGTTTTTTTTTACTTTATTCTCTCATTTATTTTAAACCTTTTAAAAATCGTTTTATTTATTTTAATATATTACAAATTATTTTATTACTTTTGGTGTGTGTCCATTAATTCAAAATTTGAAACACTCATATTTATTTATATATTTATTATTTATTTATTTATTTATTTATTTTGCTTTTACATTTTTTTAATATTTTTTCATGTTATTATGGGGATGAATTTATTTAGGCATCTTATAGTTAAAAAAATTTAGAGTTCAAGTTAATTTAGGATTTTTATTATTTTTTCAATTTAAAAATAGAAAGATGAAATTTTATGAGATTTGAAATTAGTTTTAAAATCACAAAAATTCTAAATAGATTAGGACTATATTTATTTTTTAAGAAAGGTTTTAACTTTTTTTTTTAATGCATGTAACAATTTTTAACATTTTGTCTCTTTTTTTTTAAAAATAAAAATTAATTATTATTTTTAGATCAATTTTTTTTGTTTACGTTTGTTATCTTTTTCTTTTATTTATATATAATTTTTTTTACGTTCCTTACTAAAAAAAATAAATTTTGTGCTACATCCTTTTTTTTTTATCCTTTATTTTTTTTTTACTTTTTCTTCTTTTTATGTTTTTAACTCTTTTTTTTTACGTTTTTTCTGTTTTTTTTTCTTCATTTTTCACGTTTTTTTTCTCTTTTTTTTGCACGCATATTTTTTTTGTATATTTTTAAATTTTATATATTTGTTCTTTTTTTGTTCTTTGAAAATCCGTTTCTCTCTTCTTTTTTTATTTTATTATTATTTTATTTTATCATTATTTTTATTATATTATTATTTTATAGTTTTTGTGTTTTTTTCCAAATTATTTTGTACTAATTTTGTTACTCTTTTATTCATTTCTTTAAAAATTGTGTTTTTTTTTACATTCTATTAATTTTATATTCGTTTTTTTTTCATTTTTAAATTTTCCTTTTTTTTTTAATTTTATATCTTTTTTTTACGTTCTTTCTTCCATCTTTTTTTTAATTTCCACTTTTGTTTTATATTTTTTTTCTTTCTGCTTCTCTCTTTTTTTTTTTCTTTCTTTTTTTATTTTTTCATTTTTCACGTTTTCTTTTTTTTTTTCTCTGTTTTTTTTTAAAAATCTGTTATTTTTTCTTTTTTTTGTTGTTGTTTTATGCTTTCTTGTTTTTTTTATTTTTTATTTTTTTATTCTTGTGTTCTCTTTATACAATTTCTCAAATTTTACTTCTTTTTTTTTATAATGATGTATAGTAATTATCACTATTTTATCATGAATCTCTATATGAAATTTACAATTCTACTTAGATAACAAAAAGAAATTACTAATTATTTATATATCCTAATCTAAAAAGATTATAAATTTATTTATTATTGAAAAACTAGGCTCAAGAAAAACATTAACTATTTAATTACAAAATCAATTAAATTGCATCTAAAAGTTTAGACAATAATAATAATAATACAAAAATGTATGATACATATTTTATTTCATATTATTTTTTAGCAAGAAACATTTTTGATTCCGTTTTCCTGAACATTCATAAATTCTAAAAAGATTATAAAAAAATTAAAAAAATCACAACATGCATCACATATTGATACTATTCAAAAAAAAAAAATTCATATTATTGTTATAAGCATCAAACTTTCATACAACATTCTATTTAATTAATTCGAGAATTTAGAATTACTTCGATGCGGAAATGGATACCACAAAAACAACTGCTACGATCTACTGATTTCCAAAGTTAATAATTGTTAATTAACTTTAAAGAGCCACCGGACCGAAACCGCGAACAAAACCTCAGATTATAAGATAAAACTCACTTTTTCACCCTTTTTGTTTGCTCTCTATCTTTGTCTGTATTTCTCTCTTTTCCTCTCTATTTTTTTTCAACTGAACGTGTTCTTTATAATATTTTTGGCTGAGAGTAAGGTGCTAATTAAAAGGAACGTAATAGAGTGAGATTAGGATTTAATTAAAATATTGTTGAGGGAATTATGGTTGAGAAATAATTAAATAATTATCCTACTAAATAACAATAATAGGAAAAATAGTTTTTGGGAGTTTGAGGTTAATTAAGATAAAGGGAAGGAAATTTGAATATTTAGGATTCTTTTTTTTTACCATTATTTTTTAAACTAATTAAAAGTTGAAGATTTAAAACAAATATCATAAATTCATAATTTTTTATTATTAAAGTAATTTACACAATTTATTTATTTTAAATATAATTTTTTTAAAAATTGGTGTTAAATCTTTATATTTTGATAAAAAATTAGGTGTTTTTTAATCGTCAAAATCATAATAATCTATCACACAAATATATATTAGTCAAAATTAAACAAATTATAATTTAATTATACCGTAAAAAACAAAAATCAAATTTTAATATTCAAATTAATTTGATATAATAATAATATGATATTATAAAAATCTAATACCATGATATCAAAAATTTCCAATAGCATACCATGCCCACCGAAAAATACATTAGGCTCAGTACCCTGTTGGGTTTTTGGCTCTCGTTCATGAGACTCTGCACAGTATAAGTTGTCACTGCTTAAATATCGTCAATATTAAAATATTATAACCATAATAATGTAATGACTAAATGCTACGTATTCATACGAACGAAAAATTCCAGTTTCACAACATATGTCTGTCGGGACAAAATTTTAATATAAATATTATTCTATTTTTACCTATTTTGGTAAATTCTTAGGAGTTCAACTAGATTGATAGATTTTACTTTATTCTCACAAATTATGTCAGAGGGATACAATTTTTTGTATTTATTTTATCAATGTTTCACAAGTTAATTATCAACTAAACATGACTTTAAATACAACATTACACTCTAAATATTTGGTTAAATAAATATTCATAAGTTTTACCCTTTTTATTTTAGTGTAGCATTACGTCAAAGTATAAATCTGGACCCGATCCATAAGTAATCAGGACTCGGAAAAGTATATGACTGCGCATTAGATCGCTTGCAGAACAGGGGAAGACGATCGGTGCTAAATGATTCTTCAAGAAATGCAGAAAGCTATAGGTGCTTACAGGGAAGTGCTAAGGCTGGTGAGGCGACTACCGAAGGACTCAAGGCCTTACTACGCAAAATACGCCCGAGAAAACTTCGTCAACTACAGAGAAATCGACTCAAATGATCCAAATGCTCTCCAAGAACTCCTTCAACGAACTTACAATCATTCCCTCTGGGTCCTCAAAAAGGTATCTATAGAGGAACTTGTGTTCTAATTATTGTACAATTCAGTAGCATCTTTTTTTTTTTAACGTTTAGTTTGAATTGGATTGAGTAATTGCGATTTCTTGTTGTTTTTCAGTATTCAGTAGACCAATCTGCGGCGGATCGCTTGAGAAATATATGCTCTGACTGATGGTTCGTCTTGTCTACCAACTGTTTGTTATTAGTTCACAAAGAGATTTGTTTGTTTGTTGCTCTTTATTTTCTTGCTTCTACTTTGAATTGTGATATTCTGCAATAGACACTTGGTATAAAGTTTCTGATACTTCATAATTTTGGGTGTCTGTTATTAGGATACCATAAGTTTACTATCGGATACCAGAAAGTAAATTGTGGAGGTTGAACAACATTTTAATATAAAGACCTAAACATTTCCTTTTAGATTGTAGCTTTTGAGAAAAGTTATGTACCGCTAATAACCGTTCAAAACACAATTCACGAATCATGAAAAATTAACTACTTAGGTAAGTTGTCTTTTTTATTTCAGAAAGCTCTAAGTCCAAGATCCAACTATGGTATAAATAAGTTCAAGTCAAACTTTCAGATGTGATGGACAAGAATTTTGATAGGAAATGGTGGACAAATGCTTGAAAACTCATTTCTTCTTTTGCACATATATGAAACCCACCACGATTACTGATTTACAAAACTTATTGAAGCCAATCGTCTTACTTAATAGCGAGGGCATTCACGATGATAGTCTGGTTGGTAGGATCTCCATTTTCTATGAGGTGTCAGCGTCTCTTAGAGTCTTGGAGTAGTGAACTACACTGTTGTATTAATATGGTGATGTACCCATGTTGGAGAGACTTCAGTTGTATAGTCAGTTTAGTCCTGAAGAGTTACTGTTCCTGAAAAGGTAGCTTAGTAAGACTTTAAGAGGTTAAGCAATTAAAATGTGAAGCCAACTCTTGACATAATTAATCACCTTACGTTATTGCATCTCTAAGTATTGTTAGGGCGTTGCTGAATGCTTTGTGTTTTGAGATAGTTTTCACATATGGTTTGCACATGAATCTTGCTAGGGGAGTGTTACCATCTGGTTCCAATTTAAGAATCATTGGTTTATGCATGAAGTGTGCATACACTAAAGAACATAATAGCAGACATGTTCTTTGCTCTGCCCAGGTTTCTCTTCGGTCTTTTGTGGGTCGTATTTTTGTATCTAACAATAAAGTTGAAGCTTCCTTCAGTATGGAGAGAAGTTCTATGTTGGACAATGAAACGACAAAATTATTTTGCTTTAATTAGGGCTTAAGTGTGTGAATTCTAGTTTATTGGAAATCTTTGGTAATATAACTTCAAACTGCTGATTTTCCACATATCTATCATTCCTAGATCTGATTGTGTTTAGCCCTACAGAGATGTAAACTGCCAGATCAATATCACATTAAATTCTACTTTGTTAGAGCTATTCAGCAGCTGTTAGAATTAACTTCATAGATTGTAGTTTCTTCTGTATGATATATCAAACAAAGCACTCTAATTTTCTTCAGGTTCATGAATCAGTGGAAGTTGAAATGTTTACCATATTAGGCACATTCCATTACAGGCCAATGTGATTTTATAGGAAGTGTCCTCATTTCTTTCTTTTCTCACTTCTTGATCGATAGATGCTTTTTTTGAAAACCAAACAAGAGTTTAAGTTGTTCTGGTCCTGTTCCTACAGAAATTTAGCAGTGTTTCCCTTGATGAGTTAAGTCGGGGATGATAGCAGAAAACTGAGGAACGAACAAACTTTATTTGCTAGTTCTTCGTAAGTCACTTGTCAATTGTGCTGATCAAAATAGTGCATAGAGCTTACAATGAAAGTTCACTTGTCAAGATGCAAATATGCATTGGTTTATTAGGCTCAATCCATGTTCTTGTCAATCCTAGGCACCTTGATTTCTACTTCATAGGTGATGCCATTTGTCTTCTACTCATTAGTTATTGTCCTGTTTAGAATTTAGATCTATGAGACTTAGATTAGTCTCAACCCTCCCCCCTCCCCCTTCCCCTCATCTTGTACATGAACAACATTCTCTTACATCCCCTCCCTCCTCTCTCTCTCTCTCTGTCTCTCTTCAGGAAGAACAGGTGGCTTTATTTCCGTCACTTCGATGTAATTTATTTTATTAAAGATGGTATGTTCGAAAATGAAGAAATATAGAGGAGGTGTGAATGGCATGGGAAATGGAAAACCACTTGTAGCCTACTTCTTAGTTCCCTGATTAGAAAAGTGTGATTTTACATCTCTATCATTATTGTTTTTTCTTTCTTTTCAATGTATGCATATGTAGTGTCGGTTGAGCAGTCATTTCTACAAGTCAGATGAAGAGGTTTTGGGTGATTTGTAGAAGTGAAGTTTGTGCCTGTATTAGTTAGTTCCTGCTCTAGCACCTTGCTTCCATGGTCAACTGAAGGCAACTTGGAGGTGGTAAGTGGTGACAATGGGTGAGAAATTTACAACTCTGTCAAGGTTTGAGTTGAGTGTATTTAATCGCGCCTGCTTTTAATTGTGATTTCTTGATCGCATAATGTAGTGATCTGTTCCAAAAATCAAATAGCTGCGACAGGGATGACTAAAGTAAGGTAAAAAAAGAGTAATGATATCTTTTTGGATCCTTAATTAGCTGCCTCTAGTTGTATTCGAATCTACTGCAGCCTTTAGAGCATGAGTATCGATCAAATATATATTTTTAGTACTATAATCTTGCTCATTTACATGCACTAAACACTAGGTCAAGTGTTTGGGTTTTGGGCCAGCAGAGGGTAGAAGTTTAATCGAACTTAGAGATTGACCAATTTTGCATCGTCCAAAGAAGCTAAAATGTCTGGCTCTGGTTTCCTCGTGTAGTTGGTACATAGTCCTATGTGTTATGGCAGCAATCTGCGTAATTCTAACGTTTTCTCACTATCTATTTTAGGGGCGGTAAATGAGTAAAATTTATGGTTATCCCTGTTAGCGGTTTGAACCAATCCATTTTAAATTGATGAGTTATTCCTTTATTTAAATGTGGGTCAAATATGGACTAACCATATTATCCATCATAAAATATAGGAAAAATACATAAAAATTTCCTGAATTTGTCTGCTAAACTTACTTTAGTATTTCAATTTTACAAATAATTATTTATCCCCTGATCTCATTCTACCCAAAAAGTTGATGTGATAAATAAAAAATGAGTGAAAATGTAAAAATCAAAAAAATAAAATAAATAGACCCCTTTTTTCTTTCCAACCAATAAGGTTTCATCCTTCTCACACCCCTCTACCTTTATCCACCAACAACCCCACCTTTTCGCTCTTCGAAGCACCCACCCGTATTCTTTTTTCTCCTATTTCGAACCCTGCCGCCACCCATATTTGCTTCGCCCCTTTCTTCTTCTTCGACGAGCTTCCCTTCCTGCCACCTTCTTTCTTCTTCTTCGAGACACTTCCACCTATTTTTTCATTTCTAATTATTCTTACTTGTTCTTAGAAGTAATGAATAAGACAAAATAAAAACCCAACAACTTGTTGTTGCTTCATGATTTTACATATGAAAGGTTTGTTGATTATGATGAACTTAAAATTCTTTTTAATAAAAAATTTATAATTTCTTCATTTCAAATTAGTTATTTAATTTGTAGTATTATTTATTTATTTATTTATTTTAATAATGTGTTTTAAAAATTGAATGTTTTCTACTATTGCATATGTTAGAGTTTGATTTTATTTTTATAAAATTGGATTAGTTCTCAATGTTTTTTCTATTTTTACCTTTCTAAAATTGTATACATAAAAATAAATAAAAAAAGAATTAAAAAACTCAAAATTTTTAATTTTTAATGTGCCACTACGTGGCAATGAAATGACGCATGTGTAATATACATGTCACTGTGAGACTGATATTGTAGTATTAAGGTTGAAAAAAAATCAATTCAAAAATATTAAGGGGGTAAATTAAATGATTATATAGTTTAAGTGCTAAAGTAAATTTTGCTATCAAGTTTAAGAAAATTTTTATGTACTTTCTCTAAAATATAAACAATTTATGGATCGTTGTTCACAAGTTGCACTTTCCTTAAAATATACGGTATAATTCATCCCTTTTTCGCACTTGTTAAACATTGTTTTAGATTTGACTCGACTTCTATAATCTTGTCCACGTGCAAAAATCACCGTTCTGAACGTAATTAAAGTAATGTTTATTTACTTAAAAATCTTAATTACCAGATTGTAGACTCAATTGAATAATGTTCTTTCCATTCTTGGGGTCCGAGTATCAAACAGTAAAGAGTATGTTATTTGAAGGTTTTCCTTCCGATTACTTTTCCAAGAAATGGACTAGATTTAGACATTGTGATTTAGAGCCTGTTTGGCTCAGCTTAAAAGCTGGTAAAACTGACTTAAAAGCTGATTTTTGATTTATTTAGCTGTTTGGCAATACTCAAAATGACTTATTTTAAGTTAAAAAAAAATTATTTTAAGCCAAAAGTTAAAAGTTGGGTAGGCTTATAAGCTGTTTTAAGTTGACCACATTTTTACCCTTTTGCCCTTAATATTTTTATACAACCTCCAAATTACCCACATAACCATAACATCTCTTTCTTCCATTTTTTTCTTTTCACGTTTGGCATAGCTGCTGAACTTCTTCCTGTTCTTCCAATTTGAAGTGAAATAAAAATTTATATTCCTCTTATAAATAATTTGTGATGAGAAAGAAATATGTGAATGATAGCTAAATATAATTATTTATGGCTGTAAAATATAAATTAATTAATTTTTATTATGTTAACAGCTTTTAAGGATATTTCAGACATTGTTATTTAAAAATCTGTTTATCCGCACTTATTTGTCAAACACATCAACAATTTTTTTTTAACTTCAGCACTTTTATCCAAACGCATAACTGCTTATTTTAAAAATAAGTTTCAGCACTTTCAAAAGTACTTTTTTAAAGCAGCTTATCTTGGTGGGGTAGGGAGATCTCAGTAGACCTTTGATTACAAAAACAAATGTAATCAATGCAAGAAACTGTAAGAAAGAAAAAGAGACAATAAAATAGCAAATGTACAAATTAAGTGTAGCAAGTGATATTAATTTTTAATTTAGAGAAAAAAAAAACTAGGTGATACCTAAATCATATTATTAGTAATATGATAATAATCTACTATCTATTAACTTTTTATTCTAATTTTTAACCTTCATGTCTTTTTATCTTAGTAGATTGTTTGATCATAATTTTAAATTCTACTTATATTGCAAGTATTTTTTGAAAAAAAAATATTGTTCTTTTTTATTATCAAAAATAACAAATAAAAAAATAATCAAAAAGTTAATATTAAACAAGTAAAACGGAACTTAGGGAATAGTGATAAGGACTATTGATGACTATTCACATTGTTTATGATCAAATAAAAACCAGCAAAAGTTTTGTTTTGTTGCATTCCCAAAACAAAAACTTTGGGAGTGTGGACGAGAGAAGGTTAGCACGGTTTCTCGGGTGAATTGCTTGACTGAGACAATACAGTACAGTAGCGACGATACTACCGAAGCCAAAGTCCCCATTCATTTTTGCAACGCCCGTAACGCTTCTACTAAATTTTACACGACAGACACGTCCTTGTTCAAAACTCATTATTCTTATTACGTGGAACTCTATCTTTATTTCACTTTTTATTTGATTATGCTCAAAAAAAAAATTACATCTTAAAATTTATATATTTCCTACATTTTAATTTATTTAAATAAAATATTTTTAAATATTAATATTTAAAAAATATAGCAAAATCGAAACGGTCCAGGGTGCATATATCTATGTTTGTCCCCGTAAAAAAAAACTTTAAAAGAAGCTTCCGTCGTTTACTCCCAAAACCAAATCCCCCTTTTTCTCCATTAGGAAATACAGCAGAGCTAGTGTCAGACAGAGCAATGGCGGGTGAAGAAGAGAGTTCACTGGACGGAGGAACCTATTCAGAACTACTATTTGCCGACGACGACGATGGCCTAGCAGGATGTTTCAATTTCACTAATTCATCTTCCCCGAAAATGCTCTGTTTTGGTACTGATGCTCCTATACTTGAAACTTGTTCTGTACAAACATCAGAACAAAAAACCCCAAAATCTGAACTCACATGCAGTGGAGATTCACCATCTGCTTGTTCAAGTAGCAACATCAGCCAGCCTAACAACTCCAATGTATGTAAGCATTTTAATTTAGTAGTAGCAAATTTTTTTTGTTGGTTTTTTGATTGTTTGTCCTTTGTGCAGAAAAAGCGAAATGGTGCAGAGAAAGAATCGGTTGAAAAAACAAAAGGTGGAAATCAGAGAAATTGCAAGAGGACAAAGATGGTAGAAAATTCAAATGTGACAACTCATGCAAAGGTCAGAAAATAGATCGAGTCACAATTTTCGCATCTCAATTTCTTCTTTTATAATTTTAAACAATAATAATAATGATGTAATTGCAGGTTAAGAAAGAAAAGCTTGGTGAAAGAATCACAGCATTACAACAACTTGTATCTCCCTTTGGCAAGGTTCATTTGTATTTCGTGTGTAATTAATTGTAGTGAATGGTGGTAATATATATTAAAATGGATGTGAAAATGCAGACCGATACAGCATCAGTGCTACATGAAGCGATGGGATATATCAGGTTTTTGCACGATCAGGTTCACGTCTTGTGTTCTCCTTACTTGCAGCGCCAGACCCAGAGACAGTCTCCCTCTTTACGTGTAAGTACTTTCGTTTTGACCAATTCACTTTTCACGAAAAAGTCCTCTTTTTTACTACTCGACTAGTTACTAGTACAACAACGTCCCTTTCCTTTCGGCCCTCATTTCTTTTTTAATAATAATAATAATATACATTAACTTAGGGTATGAATTGTGACCATGACTTGTTATGTTAAAATGAATGTGACACAGGAGGGCGGGGAAACGGAAGCATCGAGAAATGAGGTGTTGCTGAGGAGCAAAGGACTTTGTCTAGTGCCAGTAGAGGTGAGTGTCCATGTAGCTGATACTAGTCTCAACGGCGCTGATTTTTGGTCACCTGCCGCCATGATGAACAATAATAATAGTATTACCCAATGAACAATCCCTTGGCTCTTCTTTTTCATGTTTTGGTGGGTTGATGTATATTGTAGCCCCCATTTTTGGATGATCAAAACCACTGTTTGTTGGAAATTGTATAACTTCTAGGGAAATGGAATAGCGTTACTCTTTTTTCAGTTCTAAAAGGATTCGTCTTGTCTTTAATTAATTCTTGTTTCCCTACTTACAATGTTATAATTACTCCTATATAACATCATCGATGAATGATTTTCTAGGCATCACTTTTTCTATAAACACAAGGGGTAAGATAAATCCTTCATATCATTGTACTCTTTAGTTTCATGAAATCACTAATTAAATGATGAATTAATGGGAAAAACATAATTCGAAGGTTAGAATTTCAGCTGAAAATAGTTCAAAATCGAGTTTTAGAATAATAAATGATAAATCACAATTAGGGAAATATCAGCACCTGATACCAGGCAAACAAACTCATGTAGGCAACGTGGAAGGGAAGTGAAAGTAGAGTTTTTGTTTTTATATTTATTTTTAGTCATAAGGTTATTAATCATATAATAATGTTATTATTTATAGTCATAATGATTTTAATAAAATGTTATGGTGTATTACCAATTACTTTGAATATTATTGTAAAAAATAATTACTTTAATTATATCAAGATTTGAGTATTTTAACTCAAAATTCTAATACTTCTGTAGAAAGAAGTTATGTAATTTTTGTTATATAAAAAATTGTGCTCCCCCAACCCCCCACATAATCTTCAATATTGTCTGCTTGAAAATAGTCTTATAAATTTGGTATTAAAAATATTTTTGGCCTAAAAAGTTACAGGATCTAGAACAAAGATTGTGTCATTTTTTAAATCGGTAATGCTAAATGATCAGAAAATTTAGTCGAGAACTTTTTTAAATTTACAATTTTTTTTATTTTAAAATAAATTGATTCTTTTTCTTTTTTTTGTTAAAAGATATTAAAGTTAAAAAGATAAAAATATTCAAAAAGTAAAATAACATAAATAAAATACCAATCTTATTAAGTTTTTGCCAAATTTTCTGGCCAAAAAGATTTTTCCTTCTGAACTAATGTGCATACATGTATATGGGATTCGGCTCCCTCCATTATCCCTTTCCTTCATTTCGTCAAGTGCACATCTAAATTAGAGACATGTATCATATTTAAAGTTTAAATATTAAGATTATATATATTATATTAATAAATATCATAACCATAATTAATCAACTAATTTTAGAAATTTACTCTTCAAATTTAGTGATGATTACAATATATTCTATACAAAATTTAATATTTATTAATATCATTAATTTTTATTATATTTTTGTATTTAAATATTAAATTGTAAATTTTTAAATTTTAGTTTTAAATCAATTATTTTTAAATGATAAAAGATTGTTATCCTTTGTTCTTTTAATTACTTCTGAATTCTGATCAATTTCAATATTTTCCTTTTTTTTGAATCATTTTTTTAGCTTATTTAATTCTACTAAACAATTGCTAGAACGAAAAATGATTTTTCTTTCTGTCTATTGCTACAGTACGTTTTTCATTATGGCTCAATACATCATAAATGTGCTTGTACCACCTCCACTTGTTACATTTCGACTTTTACATACTAAAATTGTCTTTTTTACATGTTTAAAGTTTTTGATACACTTTAATTTTTTTTTTTATATGTTAAAAATAAATAAGCAAAAGTGAAGGGATAAATTTTAATTTAAAAATGAATTAACCTAAGAAGTACTGAAATGCAAGGCAATTTAGAGTTTTTGTATTGCATATTTTCACATAAACATAGGAATTTCATGAGTTGTAAAATATTAAAATAGCTCCAATTATTTATTTAATCTTTTCAAATGAACAAAAATTTATAAATTGCATAATAAATTATTACAAAATCATTGTGGTTAGTCTTGTTCAGTCAATATAGATGAAAAACTATATTTTTTTGGGAAAAATGCACAAGTATCCCCTATACAATGACCGAAATTCCGGAGACATACCTTAACTATTCTAAGGTCCAATTACCTCCCTGAACTTATTTATTTTGAATTTTTGTGTATTTTTTTGGATTAGGTGGCATTCAAATATCTCCAACGCGCCTCAATTGTATGGAGTCACGGATTGTGTCACGTAAGACAAAATGTGTATAAAAATTACAAAAAAAAAAAAGATCAGGGGTATTAGGACCTTAGTTTAGTTAATGTGTGTCTCTGGGATTTTGGTCATAGTCTAGTGCATTTTCCCTATTATATTTAGGGAAAATCCTTACCTATATTATTTTATCTTTTAAAAATATATTTTACCATTTTAATTTTAATACCTTTTAATAAAAAATTTATTTATTTTAAATAAAAAATATATTATAGATTTTTGAAATTTTTGCCCAAATTTTTTGGCCATTTAGCATTACCCTTTTTTTAAATAGTAGTAAAAAATTTGGTTGATAAAATGAAAATAATGAATTTGAGAATATAAATAATAAGGTAGTGATTGATTTAAAGTAATAATTAATTTTATGTTGGTGATCATAATAATAAAATTTAAATAGTAATGATATGATTATAAATTTTAGTAAGATATGAAATAAATGAAAAATAGTATAACTTACCTGAATCCCATAGTGTAAGATTTAAATTACATTCTATCTCTACTCTTTTTAAATTTACGAAAATTCCTTAAAATTAATGTTATTTGGATACATAGCAAATAAGCTTGATACATTAAATATGATACATTAAAACAAATTCAGTTACACTTTTAAAAGAAAGAGAATATGAAATTGATTGTTAGTTTCTCAAATCACGCTAATTTAATTGATTTCAATCTCTTCAAAATCTTATCATATTCAATCAAATCAAAATTTAAATTTTCTTCTCCCAATTCTCTTCCAAATTTGTCCGCCTTCAATTCAAAATTTAATTTTTTTTCTCTCAATTCTATTCCAAATTTGTATGCTTTCAAACAATTCAAATTTTCATCTTTCAATTCTTTCCCCAATCATAACAAATTTTAGAAGTTGAAAACAATAGCCGATACATGATTATGAATACATTCAAGAATCTGAAAAATCAAGGTGAGTTATGAACGATATATAAGTTGGATTTCAAATTTCTTCTCCCAATTCGTCGAAGATCATTTCAATTTTGATTCAAAATCACAAAAACAATGAGAAGGTACATCATGAATATTTTAATTTTGCTAAGACAATGAAGAATCTGAAAAAAAAAATCTGACATTCAAAAATCTGGAACAAATATGAGTCTCGATTTGCAATGTACAAAATAGATCAGAATTTTAATTGCATGGTAAAATAGATCTGACAATCAGATGTATGAAACTACATATATTATGTTGTTAATTCGATTTTTATTTGTATTTTTGAGATGACCATACAATCGTGATACATTAGTATTTGTGTTTCTTGTATAAATTGATAAGTACTACGCTCCTATCAATTAGATACATTAAATAAGTAATCTTGGAATTAAAGATCAACAAGTTACTGTGTGATACATGTAATATTAATTTAAATTATTGTATCATTACCAAAATATCTAACATGAACATTACTATTTGTATATTTTGTTGTTTGTGAAATACTATACTTTATAGATGATACATTATGCATATATTTTGTTGTAAAAGCATCAAAATGTTCAAGAATGAGGTATGTATCAGATTAAAGTTATATTTTGTACCTGATATTAAGTATATAAGTTTAGTTGTTTGATTGTTTGTGATTGATGCATAGAAATAACTGTTTTACGGAATGTATCACTAATTTCTTTAATGCTAACAGGTTTTTGAATCATCAGAGTATCTTTATTCAGTTTATGATTCTGGAAGAAGATATATTGTTTGCCTTGAAAGATAAATATGCAATTGTGGAAGATTTCAAGTTGATCAGATACTTTTTTTATATACTTTTTTTTGTTGATAATAATGTATCTGATACAATAAGGTTGTGAATAAATAGTGTGTAAGTTGAAATAAAGTTTATCTATAAAGGTATCATTTAGTAGTTGATTATGTATTTGATACAATAAGATTATCAATGTTTATGTATTTATGTATCAAGATATTAAATTTGATACATAATATTTTTATCAAAATAAACGAGATACATTGAAAATTAAGTATCAGATGCGTGGAACAAATAACGATTGTAGCAGTGATGTTATCGAATCAATAATAACACTAACAAAAACTAATTTAAGAATCAAAATAAATGAGATACATTGTGTCTTTGGCAGTGATAATCGTGTAATGACTGATCCAACTGTTTCTTTCTCTTTTTTTGAACTTGTTTTTCAATGTAGATTTAGAACTCGAACATGTATAAACATTGCAAATCAAATTCGACTTTCTAGTTTTTGATTTATAACAAAAGATTTCTAACAATATGTATGACATAAGAAAAATATTATTTAATAATAAAATAATCAAATATGAAAAGAAATCCTAATATAATTAAATAACAAACATTCTTCCATAATATAGTAATTTGTGATCGATAAGGTATATCAATCAATTGACTTTCTTTCTATTAGTTGATTTTTATTTTTGTTGTTATTATTTTTCCTATTTCTTTCTCCACATTATTCTCAAATCTCAATCATTTCTTATTTTTTTAAAAAGAATTCGTTACCAAAAAGTAAAAAAAGAGTTTTTTTTAATCTTGATTCAACATATAATTTTATTATGATTCAATCAATTTTAATTTTTTTGCTTTTTTATAAGTTTTTTGCTTTGATCTTATTTTTTCATTTTCTTAATCTGATTTTTTTTTTTAGAAATAACAATTGATTTTAATCAACTTTGATGTTATTTTTACTTTTTATTATTATAATTTGAAATTCTATCTTTGAGAAATAAAAAATTATTTTTCTGAAATTTTGATTCCATTTTTGGTGTGGTATAGGGAGTAACTTGTGGATTGAAATAAGAAAGGAATAAATATTAATTTTGGGAGTTAGGATTTATGTATCAAATATTTGGAGTTTGGCAGTAAAATAAGGGATTTTAGAAAATTTTAAAACTGTTAGGGAATAATGGAAATTATAAAAAAAAAATGTGTATATAGGTAATTTATCCTAAATATAAGGTTATTTTAACAAAACATATATTTGTGGATCAATTTCGTATTTGAAAAATCCCAAATTGTTAACAAATTTTCAATCCATAATTTTTAAAAAATTATGAAATTTCACCTCATGATATAAAATTACATTTCCAAACATTAATTTTATCTCGTAATTTCATATCCTGATAATATTATATGAACAAATCCCTACTAAACTCTGGCTACATCAAAGGATATTGACAATTGAATAATGCCATGAATAGGTAGAGTTAAATAAAAAAAAATTAAAAAAACTTTAAAATTAGGGGTCTTGCACCTGATCAACCTAGTCGATCAGAATGTAATATATTTTATAATTTAGAAATATAATTTTTGTTATCACATTAACTTTTGAAATGAAATGAGTTCACATATTATGGAACGAATATATAATAGTTTTATGAAGAGTTCAACGAGTAAGCCTTAAATATGCCTCTTTTCAAAAAGAAGAAAGAAAAATAATGATTTGAGTTAAACGATTTAATTTTTCTATGATCTTTATATTAATTTCTAGCCTAGCATTTTTAAAGATATGCATTTATCTTTATATAGTAATGATATTATTTATAATCATAAGAATTTAACAAAAATGTTAGCCATATATTTGAGATATATTACCTTAGATATTATTGTAAAAAAATAATTTAATGGTAAGGATATATGAGCATTATAACTCGAAATTCTAAACTTCTGTTAAAATGTAGATAACTTTCCAATATAATTGTTTTTACTTCTTTGCCCTCATAAACTTCAATATTATCCGTGTGAAAAAGAATTGTTCTTAATTTCTTTTTAGGCTTCAAATGTATGAGGATCTAAAATAAGGTTGTACTAAGTTCAATTTTTAGAATGGATATATATATATATATGTAATTTCTTATTTTATTATTATATAGAGAGAAAATACATAATTATTTCAAGAAATCTATACTTTTATTCAATGTAGACACTTTAAGTTTGTGGGGTTCTATCACATCACGAAACAATTTAAATCTATAATAAATACATTATTTTGGTCTATTTTCACGGTATCCGTGTTATCACGAAATATGAGCGCATTAAGGGGTATTTATATACCTTCAAACCAATTTAAAAATGTCATGTGACACTCTAAATTTGAATAGTATATTTTTTACTTTTTTTTTTAACTCTCTTTCTCTTTCCTCTTTTATTCTTCTTCACCAATTTCATCCCTTTAAATTGTTCCTCACCTACCGAGAAACCCCTTTCATTTTGCTTGCCGCCGCAAATCAATATCCATTGAAGTTATTACTATTTATCATTTACTAAACTCAAACCTCACCATTTCTAAAATCACATCATCATTTTATTTAAAATTACTATACTAATGATGGGATTGAAACTCCATTAAAATGGAGCTTTATAGTTCTTCTTAACAAAAAAAAGATAGATAATAATTTCAATTTTTCTAAAGAAAAATTTACATATCAAGAAGGGGCGTTGCTTGACTATTTGCAATGTGAAATTGTGTGTCGATTACAGAACAATGAAAAGAAAACAAAAAACATAAAGAGCATAATCTTTTAAAAAAATATAAAGAAAAGGAAAAGGCAATCATAGTTGAGAGAAGCACACATAGGTCAATATCGATTTGATGGTCTTATGTTCAATCAATTAAAAATTCATCGTCAGTGAAAATAACTATCAACTCCGGCCGAGCAACGTAGTCAACATTGTTAGATTTACGGTCCAATCTATGGGGGTAATAAAAAGGTAAACTAAGATGAATAAAATAAAAAATAAGAAGTAAGTTAATGTATAAGGGATTGAAAAACTAATTAATAAAGATTAAATTGGGGAGTGGGAGACACGCGCATGTCCTGAGAACACAGGTAACATAAAAATGATATATTTATTATGACTTTAAATTATTTCATGGGGTGATAGGACCCCGCAAACTTAAGGTGCCTACTTGAAAAAAAAGGTATAGTTGATAATTACAATTTGTAGCTACGTGTTATAGGAAGGAGAAAGGCGAGCGGACTAGAGAGAGAACAGAGGCGAGCGAGAGAGGGCAAAGAGTAGGAGATCGGTGGATTGTATATGTAAATGGGTTAGCTAATTGTATATTATACATATATATTTATATATAGCAAGAGATTGGGAGATGGAGGTTAGAGGCGAGTGAGATTGGGAGAGGGAGGAGAGAGGCGAGCGAGAGAGGACAGAGAGTTGGAAACAGGTGAATTATATTTGTATGTCGGTTAGATATTGTATATTATAAATTTGCATTTATATATGTGGCGAGCGAGGTTGGGAGAAGGAGGGGAGACGCGAGCGAGAGAGGGCAGAGAGTGGGAGAGATGTGAATTGTATATGTATATGGGTTGATACTTGTATATTATACATATATATTTGTATATTCTGGCAAATTATACATATACAAACGTGACTAATTATATAAACTTGAAGTCAGACCACATAATTAATGTATAATGTTAGTCAGGACTAGTAGTTATAGCAAACTATATCTATGATGAGTAATTAAGCAGTATAAGTTTGTTTGATCGCGTAATTGTCCCTAATTAATATGATAATATATTCATCAAATGATTATAGTATACTAGTTTTCGATTTCTATGTAAGAAGATATTCATATAGTATCAAATATGTAAACTATTTAACAAAAAAATTGAAGAAAAAAAGTATAATATTCAAATTATAAAGAATATTAAAATTCAAACTGAATAAAAATGAGCAGTCAAAAAACGAGGGCTACAGTGAAAAATATAAAGGAAGAAAAAAACTTTTAAAAAAAATAAATAAAGGGAGAAAATTTTGAAAAATAAACAATACACTAGTTATTTTATGGGATAAGATTCAAAGTTTTGGGTCATTTTGATTTAGTTTATTATTATCGTTTATAGGTTCTTAGACATGCTAAATTGTTGTAGAATAATTAATAGATTAATTTATCGGGTGTTGATTTATCAATTATTGATCGTTATTGCTTTAACTGTTGAGATTTAAGTTTGACACATTTAGAAACTCATTGATAATTACTTAAAAATAAAATGACAAACTAAATGAACCATGCACATAAGTTGACAAATTGTATTTTGCTTAAAACAAACACATACATATTATAAAATAATCGAGAGTTTGCGACAATCATAAATTAAAAAACGAAACAAAATCCTACGTCAAAAGCTTTATATACCAAATGATATTAATATCATTATTAATTTACTATTGAATTATCAGTTAACCAATTAAGAAAACTCGATAACTTGATAAATCGATGATAAAAAATAAAATTATTACTGAAATCGATAAATCAATAATTCATTACCGATATATTAATATATATATTTTTCATTTGAATTATTGGTTACGATTTAATTTTGAACAACCCTAACGACATGATGTCTAGAGTTCAACATCAAAATCTTTTATTAATGTAATTTAGAATTTAATATTAAGATAATTGTTATTATATTTAGAATAAAGTTGCCTTCATGATTGCTTTTATTGTTGTAAAATTAGAAATCAATTTATTTCAATAAATACTTTCAATATCAAACTCAAAATAAATAAAGTTTTTTCTACTTATTGAAGACAATAATAAGTGTATCATAAAATTCATCGACAAATCAAACACAATTAAATTATACTTGAGCTAAAATAACATAAATATGAAAGACTTTGAAACGAGCTTTACGAATTGATTGATCAAGAGTTTGTATACTATCATATGCAAAGCTTACGATGCAACTGTTATATATATAATTTTTTTTTTAACTATATTGAAAAATAAATATCACTTGTGAAAATTTATTGAAATCAATGATTTTTTTCAAAGATATCAATAATTTATATATTTATCAAATATGAAATGTGTTAACTCACCATGATCTAACACTTTCTATATTCTTATTATATAGAATTCCTTGAAATTCAGCTTTTTCAATTTAAATTATAAATAACACATAATATTGTATAAATATTTGAAACAAATTATCAAGTAATATATTCAAGTTATTTATTAAAAGAAAAGAAAACGTCTAATTTAGAAATGAATTAGCCTGAAAAGTAAAATATAACATAAGTAACAAGTTTTATGTGATTATGATATCACATTCATCAGCTTTAATGATTACTTGTGCACAGTTTATCAATTGGAAATAATTTTCCCATATAGTGTAATTATAATACAATTTTTAATAATATTTAATCAATTGGAATTTTTTTTTATATATATTATTGTAATTATAATATAATTTCAAAAAAAGAAGAAGATATATATAAATTTTTCTGCATATTATTATGGAGATTAACTTATATCCACACCTTTTATTAAATTAGATAAGCGTAAAATAAAGCTTGAGCCAAACGCGTTTTAATGCGCAATATCTCCTCTTTAGTATAAAACAGTATAGTTAACTCATAATATTATCAGCGTTTCAATTTCAATTCTCAGAACTGGGAGACGAGCATGGAGGAACCCTCACGCATTGCGAACTCCGGTTCCAATTCAAAACGATCCTCAAATTCAAATCGGAGTAACAATAGCAACAACAAGAAGAGGAAGACGAGTCAAAATACCCTAGGCATGGCCTGGGGTGCCAATTCTCGCTCTGCTTCTCGTCCCGCCTTCAGTACTTCACCTTTCTCCAATTTTGGCAGGCAAAATATTACTTAGTTCTTTACTTGCACTAATTTTCCAAAGTTTTCTTACATTATCTTGAATTTTTGTATACTATCTTGAATCTTTGGTAAACTCTGTTGAAAATTAATTAGTTTTCATTTGACTTTTATCAATCAAGAAAGTTCGTTTTGATCTTTCTTTTAAAAACTTTGATGTAGTTACATGGCCGTCAAGAATCAGAAGCTTCACGACCAGTTTGAGGCGGAGGCATCAAGCACTTCTATCAGTGGTCCAAATTCTTCAAAACCTATATTTCAGGGCGTATCCATTTTTGTTGATGGATACACGGTTCCTTCCAGTCAGGTTTAGTACATTATGGTTTCTTTCTGGTCTATTTCATGTGATTTTCTTGCCGGGAATTAATATGATATGGTTACTTTAAAGACTTAAAAGATCCTGAATTGAACTATGAATGATGTCGAATATTGTTTCATCAATTAAAAACTTCTCTAACTTTTGAATTGGGAGACTAAAGATTACTTGTATTCTTGTATTCAAACATCCATCTTCATTGTAATCAATACCTTGACTATATAGCTATCATATTCTTTTCTGTACCTCACTGGATTTTCTCATATGGATGATTAGGTTGCTTCTCTTGTAGTTTATTGATGTCAACAATATCTTTCCAGGAGCTTCGAGGATACATGTTGAAGCATGGAGGCCATTTTGAAAATTATTTTTCTAGACGTCGTGTTACTCATATAATCTGTAGTAATCTTCCTGACAGTAAGGTTAAGAATTTAAGGTCAGCTGTAAAACAAACTTCAATCAGTTTCTTATTTTGCATCTCTGCTGAGAATAGTAGTTGTAATTTTTTTCTAAGATTTGTTTGAATTTGATATAGGTCCTTCAGCAGGGGACTTCCAGTAGTCAAACCAACATGGGTGTTGGACTCTGTCGCTGCAAATAAGCTTCTGAATTGTAAGTTTATATTACTATGACTTGATTTTTAATGCAAACCAGCAAGTTGTCCACTTCTTTACTTATTAGCTCTTCTATCGTTGTTTTGTTGTTTTCAGGGGTTCCTTATCAGCTTGATCAGCTTGCAAGTGAAGTTAATAACCAGCCTAAGCTATCTGCTTTCTTCACAAAAAACATTGCTATTTATGATGATACGACAACATGTTCAACTGTCCAAGCCATATCTAGAGTTGGGAGCCCATTCTCATATTCGGGACCATTTGAAGATCCCATGTCAATTGAAGAGTGGCAATCTGCAGAAGATTTGGAGCTTTGTGCTGTACAATCTAAAGATCTAGTGCAAACAGACTACAATGAAGATAGAGTTGAAGAGTCAAGTTGCAGCATAGAAAGGCCAGAACTGAGTGATGCTGCAAGTGGAGATGGAAGCCAAGCTCCATTTTCAGAACCTTCCAGTCCTCATAACAATGCATCAGTTTGTAGCGAATGGATGAGTGATCCTGTTAACGTGGGCTCATCAAATTTAAAGATTCCTAGGTCTCCTAATCAGCAACATTCAACTCTAAATGATGCTAATTTTGTGGAAAATTACTTTAAGGTACATATGTTGCTATCTTGATATTGGCTTTGCTCTTGCTAGGACATCTTGTATTTATCTCCCCAAAAAAACAAAAAGAAAAGAAAAAATAACAAAAAAACGAATTGTAATGAACAATATCTACTCTCAAGTTCATTTTTCTTTTTCCCTTATTGCTAGAGGCGTTAAAAAGTTAGTTTATATTGTTATCATTGTTAAGTTAATTATGATCACATATTACATCATCTCTCTGTAAATATAGCCTGGATTTTGGAGCTCACATGTAAATTTCAATGCGGACTAATAAGTCTGAAAATGGCTTACGAAGTCGATTTTGAAAGATTTGTTAGACCAAACATCCAACCTGGACTTTGAGGCAATGGGTCAAGTAACTTAGGATGAACTCCCCAGGATGCCCTTTACACAAATGACGTTGGATGTGGTACACACAATATATATATGGGATATTATGTATCTGCAACACCTTTGATAGGTGAAATGCCAGCGTGTGTAATGTTTATCATAATAGGGCACCAAAGAGGGGCCTTTCATGTGCAAAAAGCTTTTGCTCTAAGGATAGACAAGGCTGAGCTCATAAAAATAAAACAGGTTTAAGGGTTATATGACATTGGTATTCTTTTTCACAATAATTGCCAAAACGGTATCCACATGCACAAAGCAACCGTCTCTTTTTGGGTGCACATAGTAACCGTCTCTTTTTGGGTTAAAATTTCCTTTAACAACTGACCATTTTATCAACTATTTTATGCTTTTGCTTCTGCTGTTGCTGGATATGGGATGACATAATAATGGACCTTTCAAGGTTGTGGAAGATCTAATCTCAATTCTTTCTTTTCAGTTGAGAAAAAACAGAATACTAAGAATCAACAGCCAACTCATCATACCTCGATTGTGTTGCTTATATTACTACTATTAAATTCTTGGCATCCAGATTTTCTTGGGCCTTCTGATGCAATTAGATTACTTGCTTTTGCTTGTGGATCTGTTATTTTGAATTTGTTTTTTTATTGCATTGTATAACTAATATATACATAAATCTATGTGCACATTGATAAGTAATTGCATATCAAATACTTTAAGCACCTTCTGACAAAGTGGTTGACGTATTCCTCGTGTGCTTTTGCCTTCAGCATTCGAGGTTGCATTTCATTGGCACCTGGAGAAACCGGTATCGTAAACGATTTCCTAGTTCCCCTGGTGGGTTTAGATGCACAAGTTCAGGCCCTAGTTCTTCAGCAACAGCAAATAAGACAATGATTATTCATGTGGATATGGTAATTTCTGCTTCGATGGTCTAGAAACTTGACTTGTCTTAATGTTGTTATGACTGCGTCTATGGTCTGTTTCCTCTACCTTCTCACTCTCTTTGATCTAAAGGAACCTGCTATATATGTTATACTACACGTCTCTGTAGATTATTCTCTGTACTAAAACAATCAGTTCAACTTTACTTGTTCAGGATTGCTTTTTTGTGTCTGTGGTCATTAGGAATCGCCCCGAGTTGAAGGATAAACCTGTTGCCATTTGCCATTCAGATAATCCACGGGGAACAGCTGAAATATCTTCAGCGAATTATCCTGCTCGGGGTTATGGTCAGTCTTTCAGTCAGTAATTCAACCTTTTCTTAAATATTATCCCATGTTCGAAATTTGCGTCATTCAAGCTTTTTTCTTGTAGGAGTTAAGGCCGGAATGTTTGTCAGAGATGCCAAGTCATGTTGCCCTCACCTAGTCATTCTTTCTTATGACTTCGAGGCTTATGAGGAGGTGGTCATGATATTTCAGTTTATTCATCTTGTTCTTTTTCCCTTTTAATTGAATTCTTTTGTATTTGGAATTGAGTCCTATAAAATCTGGTTTCCTTTGCAGGTTGCTGATCGCTTTTATAACATATTGCACAAGTACTGCAACAAAGTGCAGGCATGGCTTCAAAATTGCTTGTTGAACAACTTCGTGATGTTCTTTTCTCTTGATTGATAATTGCTACTGAATGCAGGCCGTAAGTTGTGACGAAGCATTTCTAGATGCCACTGATTCCGGAGTAGAGGACATTCAAATTTTTGTCTCAGTGATCAGAGAGGAGATTCTTGATGCGACAGGCTGTACTGCTAGTGCTGGTATTGCTGGGAATATGCTTATGGCGCGTCTTGCTACTAGGATTGCAAAACCAGATGGGCAGTGTTACATCCCTGCTGAGAAGGTAGCTTATTTCGAGCTGTCTATTTGATGTATGAAGAGGGGGGAGATCTTATGTCTTGATCTTTGTCATCTAAATATGTTAATCTTCTACTGTATCACAAAATATATTTTGCTGCTACATCTTTATTGATTACATCTCATTGCTTTCGCTTAACTATTTGTAGTTAATCTCTTCTTACCCGATTGTCCACTAGGCATTGTAAATTTGCATGTACTTCTAGAAAGGACATATCTGCAAGTCAAATCAGATTTTATAGGCTCCACTGTCATAAAGCGAAGTTTCTGCCAGGGCTTCTCCATGCCCTTGCAACGTGAGCTGTTTCTCCATTGCCACATGAGGCTTTTTTTGGTTCACTTTGTTTATGTCCATCCTTTTCAAGCATGATTACCTTTTCCGCTGCAAGAATCTGGAGTTAGATGGAAATCAACATGAATCCTTGAATATTTTACTAATTTTTAAAAATACATTACAACTTTCTCATTTCCTTATAAAAAAGAAAAACAATCTACAAGTATTTTATTAAGGATTAGTCCCAGAACAGGGCTATTTTGATCACTTAGCTTTGTCCCGTCACAAATATTGTTCTATATCAAACACATTTCTCTTGTTTAAATCTTTGTTGATTTACTCCATTTTTGATCATCTTATATTTTAGTGTCTACTGCATGTAGTGGCATAAGAGGAAAACAAAGACTTGACGATCATTATAGAGAAGTGAAATAATTATTGTGCTGATTTAGCTTGTTGACTATATTAGGTGGAGGAGCACCTGCGTGAACTTCCAGTAAAAGCACTTCCTGGAATCGGTCACGTGTTGGAAGAGAAGTTGAACAGGAGACAAATCACAACTTGTGGGCAGCTGCGTATGATTTCCAAGGTTCTCATTGTTTAGTATTTGTTTCCTTCTGTAATGTATTGGTAATTGCTCTTGCAGTTTTGATTTTCTATCTAATTATAGTTTCTTTACAACTAGCCCTGCTTTGCATCTCTTTTGATCTGGTTTCCCTAGGATATGTTTCACACTTGAAGAACCACTACAAGGGCACTTCATGAATCATTGGATCTCTTGCAACAGAGATCTTCTTGTTCATTGTATATTTGCTGGTATATTTGTTTATAAAAATAATAAGATAATGGTATTTATTAAAACTAGTAACAGGAAGGTACTGCAAATTGTATCAAAGCATATGTTTGTAAGAGTTAGTAAGCAGAATTTCTCCCAAGCCGGGTGGCCTAGCATTTAGGGGAAGGAGTGACAACTTGGGAACTAAGGATTACAGTCTAGCATGGACGACATTAGTTGAATTATTTCGACCTTCCTACGCTATGGAAGGAGGAGGAGGGGGTTTTGATGGTGTACTGTTGTTTGATACCTAGGCCAGTGGGAGTTGCAGGTATTCAGTGGATTAATCTTCTTGTTTAGATGCCTTATTCATCCAAAGTTCTCCATGAAACTATATTCTCCATTTCTTGTGAAAAAAGGTTTCAAGTTTAAGAGGTTATCTCAACTGGATAGCTATCAATGAAAAATGAGGTTTGTTATTCATGCTGTCTGCTTGAGTCAGAGTCCTCTTTGCCATCTTTTGGGGATGACATGCATTATACTCAATGTTGGACTATATATATCTCCCACTCATTTGTTGTGTTTTCAGGAAACTCTCCAGAAGGACTTTGGTTCTAAAATTGGCAGTATGCTATGGAACTATAGTAGAGGGATAGATGACCGGTTGGTTGGCATGATACAGGTTAGGATTTACAAAAATTGTCTTACTTTATTGCTTTTATTTGAAGGCTTTCTTTTGGATTTTTGTCATAATCACATAACTGACTCACGAACTCTCATTGACTCCTTTATTTCACTGTTTCTTATTGTTTTGAATATTGGTGACTTGCTTAATGATTGATGAGTATATGTTTTGCCTCCTGTACTGCTTGTTGCTTCTAACCTGCGTCATTGGGTTCTGGTGCCCATATAAGTAGTCTCTCAAGTGGTATTGTGTGTGGGTGTGTTTATATATTTATTATATTTTCAGAGCAAGTTTTGGTTCCGTTTCAAATGTATTAAGTAGTACATATACACTTGCATCGTATTTCTGTAGTGGTCTTAAAGCTGTTCTAGTACCTGTCAAAACGAAGCAAATACCGGTTACATGCTTCGCGAATCTGCATCAATCAGTCATGCGGGTTCAAGTGAAATATATTAACTTCTCAATAACGTTTGCAGGAAAGCAAATCCATAGGTGCAGATGTTAACTGGGGCGTGAGGTTCAAGGATCAGAAAGATGTTAGATCTCCATTAAATATCATATTGTTTTGTCCCTTTGTGCTAATGCTTATTGACAGTAAACGCCTTCTCAATTCAGGTACAACGTTTTCTGTTAAACCTTTGCAAGGAGGTTTCATTACGTTTGCAGGGGTGTGGAGTGATAGGGAGGAAGTTTACCTTAAAGGTCTCTCTGTTTTTTGCCTTATGAAGCCATTATTTTTTATTCAGATTATTGTTCATTATTGAGTTTTTTTAGTATAAACTAGTTGTATAGTTGGTTCTTATGCTGCTTTTGCATTTATATTTATCAACACAGATAAAGAAAAGAAAGGGCGATGCAGGGGAGCCAGTAAAGTATTTGGGCTGTGGTGTTTGTGATAACTTGAGCCATTCTGTCACGGTATAATATTTTCTGTGATCACCTTGTGCTCTATGTTTTCTAACTGAAGAAATTTTTGTTTCCTTTAATTGCATTATGCCACTTGTAGGTGCCACTGGCTACAGATAGTGTTGATGTGCTTGAGAGAATCGTTTCACAGCTTTTTACGACTTCACACGTGGGTAATTTGCTTTCCCTATGTGAATGATACACTTTAAAATAAGGGTTCAAATCCTCACCCAAAAGTGTGGCCTAGTGGTTCAATGAACTGGGTGCAAACCTTGGAGATCATCTAGTAAAAACAAAAACACTTGGTGATTTATTTCTAGGGTGAATGTCAAAATGGAAATAGATTATCTTACGAAATTTTCACTAATCTCAATGTCATTTCAATGTAAATGGTGTGTGGATTATCCTTCTTACTTCCATTTTTTTTAATCGTGCTACATCTGTGCCAAAATGATTATCTGATCTGCTTTGAGAGTTGAACAAATAATTTCTTACTGTAATTCTTAAATATTTTTTGTCATATGAAATGGGAAAATATAGAATTGTATTGTTTTTCATATATTTCTAGTACTAGATTTAACTCTCAGCAGATGAATTAGTCAAATTAAAAATAAACAAAGTAGGTCATATCAATTTGGGATGGAGTATCAGCTTTTTTTGTGCGACATTGCGTATCCGAGCAACTTTCAGTAAGCTAATTCATTTGATACATGATGTTATTAAGGAAAAGACTGAGCTAATCCTTTGAGCATCCTGTGTTTCTTGTTTCTTATCCTTCTTCCACTTCTGTGCGCCGTTTGATTTTTGGATGAGTCAGAATAATAATCGTAAGTCCGCAACCTTCTTTAGGGCTGAGGTAATGTCACTGTATTTTCACTCTTTCATATAGTTTTTGTGTATTGACACAGACAAGCTTTTCTCTACTGATATTTCTGTGCTGATAAGCTCAATAGAGGGAGAAATGGTGAAGAGCAAAGATGCACGTTTCGTCACATGCAGAAGCTCGACCACTTGTTTTCATGATTTTAGCCAAGCAAGAAATAAGATTTTTCTTTGAGAGTTATATTAACCAAAATTTCTTGAGATTTGCCCCCAAGGCCTAGCTCGAGTGGCAAAAGGTGGAGGATTTGTAGCTTAGGTCGCAGGTTCAAGCCCCACACCATGCAAAGCGAAGCCCGGTATTTAAGTGGAGAAGGGTAGAGGGGCGGGCCCATTATCCACCGAGTTTAGAAGGCTGTGATTGGTCCAAAGGGAGGGTCACAGACGGATTTCTCGGTTATCAAAAAAAGATAATCTTGAGATTCGTCTTTTAACTATTTCATATTAGAGTCCGAAGTGTTAGGATGGTGAATAGAGCTCAGAGACCTTTTTTTTTGTTTCCCTTCTATAGGGAGTTTCTGTTTTATTACCCAAGAATGTAGCAGTATATTTTTTTCTTGAGTTGGGGTTGAGATCTGGCAGAGAATGCTATTTGCATGTAACTTCAAAAAACCTTATGTATAGCCTGAAGGGAACTAAACATATACTGGTGCAGCTCTGATGCTGATGAAACTTTTAAGTGCAATTTTGGTGTTCTTTGGTTTCTGCATTAGCGGTTTTTCTTTTTTCACTTAATTTTTAAACGTATCAGAATCAATGAAGTCATGGTGAATTTTGAACATTGCAGACCAAAAATTTTCTTTAAAGATGTTAGAATTCCCTTTGGACCAAGTGAATTTAGAGTAAGAAACTTAGATTTTTCTTCCACATCAACCATTTCTTTATTCAGCGACAACAAAACATGTACAGTGTGATCTCAGTATGACTTGTAGTCTACACTGTTTCTTCTTCTAATGTAAATGCTGTTTTGACTATTGCTGTGCAGATGTGGAGGACATACGAGGCATGGGATTGCAGGTCTCAAAGCTTGAAACTGCAGATAGTTCCAAGCAAGGTCTTTTCTTTGCTTTTCATATCTCTCTCTATGCCAGTTATGACGATGACAGTATGTCATCTATGAACTGGCTTTTCTTCTAATTAATTTGACATAAATCCAGGCAAAGAGAGATGCTCCATCAGATCTTGGCTCACTGCTCCCTCTGCTAAGACCAATAACCAAAACAGAAGAAGTAGTCATGAGAAAGGTGCTGATGCAGGTTTAACTTTTTCACTAATTTTCATTGGCTTGTCCAAATATTTATTGTCTATAGTCATGCCTATTGCTTGATAGAAGTATTTCTAACACACTTAAACTGGTAGTGAAACTCTATTGTGGTTCTTTGCACTGGCTGTGTTCTAGCTCATGAAAAGTGGTAGACCTTTATAGGGATCTCTTTAATTTATGTGTCTTAAAAATACTTGAGGACATCATAATTGTTTATCTTAGATTGTTTCCTTTCTCTGTACAACATGAGAAACTCTATGGGATTTTTATTGCAGCAGCATTGATGGATATGAAATCTGTTTCTTAATGCTTCTGTTAAGAAGTTAGTATGATGCTTATGTTGTTTCTTCATGTCACTTTATTCCAACATCAATTCTCGCGATTTCAACAAGTTCTTAACTAAAAAGTGTCGTCTGAACTTGTATTGAGTTCATTTTCCACTGAAGACATGTTGGATGAGTCTGAATTCGATATGCTTCTCTGATATTGCAGCTAACAGTAAAGACAGTGTTGATGAACGCCAGGCTCAGTTGCAGGGTGATTCTAGTACACCTTTCATTGAAATGACTGCAGCGTCGCCCTCTGGTACTGCTGGAACTCTGCCTCCTATGAACGAGCTTGATATAGGAGTTATAGAGTCTCTTCCTCCTGAGGTCTATTCAGAAATTAACGACATGTATAATGGAAAATTGGCTCATTTTATTAATGAAAAGAGACGCAAAGGTGAGGATGCATTCTTTTAATTTACAGAAGGCAGTTGGCTAACCCAATTAGCTTATAATATATACTATTTTGTTACAAGATTTTGCCTCACTTCTCATATCTTTTAAATTTGGCATATCAGGAAAAGAAAACATATCTTCTGTTTGCCCTGCTGCACCTGATGAAGCTTTTGCTGCTCATGAGGTATCTTCAATTTCTCTCCTCTTCTTGGGCCAGCTTAGTATTTGTCCTGGTTTAATATTGGTGATGATGTTTATCTTGTTTCTACAACCTCATGGTGTTGATTCTGGTGGATATATTTGAAGCATCAGTATAATGAAGAGGAAATCCAAGTGGTCTCTCATCCTAATAAGCTTTTTGCTGATATGAAAAGTGAGACACTGTCTGATGCTACTGTACCAAATATGGACGTGGTTATTGATGCTCCTGTCTCGGGAGGCATCAGTCTAATGCCCTCTTCTCTAAGTCAAGTAGACACCTCGGTTTTTCAAGAATTGCCTGAGGAGTTAAGGACAGATATACTTGAACTCCTCCCTGCACACAGGAACACTGAATCTTCACTGGATGCTTCCTTGGTCTGTGCTAATAATCAGAACTGTAGTCCTTCTATTTCAAGCATTGACTTGTGGGTTGGAAATCCACCTGAATGGATTGACATATTCAAAGCCACCAATTGTCAGATTTTGTGCGATTTGGCAGAGATGTATCAAAGAGCAGGGGCAAAGAAACAGTTATCTTCTGTATTGCAGAGGACTATGTCTAAGATTTACATTCTACCTGATGTCGGCACTGATGGATGGGATGAGGCTGTTAGTTGCTTATGCGAGCTTATCAAGCAGTATCTAAGATTAAAAATTTCAACTGATATTGAAGAGGTTTACATATGTTCTTGTCTTTTAAGAAGGTATGTACCAGAGAGTAGACATATCTGCAGTATGTGTTCATTTTCTTCAGCACATCTATTTTCTTGGCACTTGCTTCTGTATTTCTATTCCTCTTTGCGATCTTAAATTTCTTTCTTCATACTATTGTATTCCGTTTTAACATCCTCACTCATCATAATTGCACATCTACGTACTAGTGCATCTATAGGTCGATGCATGACATCATCTCGAGCAACCTTCTCTCTTTTTATCTTCATTGCATGCTATTTGCACCTTTTGGCAAGTGACCATTTTAATCTTAGCAAATCTTGTATGACGGCACATTCATTTTAAGAATCCGCATCTGTGTGACATTCATCCTATGGATATGTTGGACTTAAGCAACATAACACTCACTATCATATAACATTATCGGTCTTATAGTTGCTCTGTAAAACTTACCTTCACTTAGGCAGCCATCCTTTACAGCATAACACCTTGGTAACACATTTCCATTTCAACCATCCAGTTTTATTTTTATGAGTAACATCTTCATTTATTATTCCATTCTCTTGAAACAACAAGCCTTGGTGTCTAAATTGTTTGTATTTGGGCACCACAATTTTGTCAAGTCTCTCCTCAACTTCTCTCTTTTGACTAAACATGGTGCATATATTCACTTTTACTTCTATTTTACCTAAGATCCTTACTCTCTAAAAGGCTTCTCCATAGTTCATTCCTTTGGTTGGTTTGTTGATTCACACTATCATCAGCAAATAGCATCCACCATGGGACCTCATCTTTATTGTGTTGGTTAGCTCAACCATAACTAGGATAAAGAAGTCGGGGCTCAATGTTGATACCTAGTGTAGACCCACTGTTCTGAGGAACTTTTTTGTATTTGTATCTCCTACTGTTACTCTCATGTAAGTGACAACTCCTTAGTAAATGTCCTTTATGACATTGAATATTTAATGTGAATTCCTTCTGTCCCCTCACCCACGAAGGACCTTTTGTGGTGCTTGCTCTTTCCACAATAAATATATAAATAAAAAGTAGTATGTTGTTATTATCAGAAATGTAAGTATTAACACAGGAAATAGGGCCTCTCCGGTCGTTTACCTTCAAACGGTGTGACATTCCCCACAACAGCTGGTGAGGAAGATTAACTGGAGGGACTCTTGAAAACTGTCTTTTCAACTTTTTCCTCCTTTTTGTCATTTTTTCTGGTGCTTTTGGTAGATACCTTGTCTAGCACAATGATAACTTCTCATCAATATTTTTGTTGTTTGGATATTTTGGATTCCTTTTTGCATTGTTTTTTTTAATTTTTTTTTTAAATAATACTATTTACCTCTTTTACTGCAAGCAGTAGCACAAGTAAACATGGGAAGTGTAACAGGGAAAATGCATTTGTGATTTGTTATGAATGACGACCAGGTCTGACATTATTGAAATTGTGATATCAGGTTAACTGCAAGGTCAAAAGTTTTCATAGAAGTTTACAACAACTTGCTTCCACATTTTCAGGTAACAATAAGTAGTTTCATTTATTTTCTTGTTGAGATGTGTATCCATATATAGTGTTTTTATAAAGAAAAATATGGTTCGGATGATCTTCTTCCCAAACTTGTCTTTCTGACTCTCAGTGGATATCATGAAATTTAGCTATGTTTGCTGGCTGTCAGCCTTGCAAGATTAAGTACATGATACTAATTTAGGCTCCTTTATGGTTTTTGCTTATACTTACAGTCTGAAATTGTATCACATTGTAAAATGTTTCCCCTTGTTTATGGCATGTTACCAAAAGAATGAAATGACTTCTATGCATTGTTGAAGAATTTCTACTAGATATTTTGATTAATCATTTTTGCTGAAAACTGGGCAGGCTGTCGTGCTGTTCTCATTAACCCATTACTTGATATGGTTTCTTCTAGATTCTTTCTATTGTTCTAGGGTTAGTTTTACTTCTTAACAGTTGTTTAAGATTCTACTATGTGGAGAACCACTTCCAACGTTTTGTTCGGGGCCTGTGGAACATGACTTGAATGAATTACTACGTGCTCATTTATTCAGCTAACATTCTTTTGGTTCTCATGTAAACAATTCAAACATGTTTTTTTTACATAATAAGTAACAATACATGCGGGTGATGATATTTCGTAAGAATGCTGTGTGCGGGATTACAATTTTGCAGTCTATGTTGCTTGGACTCTTCAAAATGTTGACGGGTGTGTGTCGGATCCTCCAAAAGCAGTGCGTTTTTGGGGATCCGACTCAGGTGCGGCAACAATTGTGGAGAGTACGAGCAACTTAGCTTGCAGTAGTTACAATACATTGTGATACTTCATTTACGAATATTGGAAAATGTAATTGAAGTCTACCCATCTAGATTGTTATATGGGTGGCCAATTCCCCACCATATCTGGTACTAGTGTTGGATGTTGACTATTTTCTTTGATGCCAAACCCATCAAAACTCCTTCAAGTCTGCAAATAGGGAGTCTGCTGACATATGTTGCATGGAGAAGTGTTCCTATCTTTCAGTTAACAAGCGTGTTGAAGTCCACAGTGGCTGTAGGAGGGAAATTTCGTCTCTTTATATGGTCTGGGGCAATCCTCACCTCATGAGCTAACTTTTTAAGTTGAGGTTGGTCAAGGTATCGGAGCAGAAAGAATTAAGTAAATAAAAATGTGCTTTCTGCAACAACTTAGCTTTAGAATAGCTGATAACATACTTCATCATGGTAGTAGAGCCACACCCAACCTAATTTTTGGTTTACCCGATGTTAGGCCCCCAACTTGAATTGTCCACGCTCAAAATGTTCAATCCTAGGCATGCGAGGGGGTGTGGAAGTCCCATATCGGTTGTGTGAGGAAAAAATCTCGTTATATGGTTTTAGGCAATCCTCACCTCACAAGCTTGATTTTGGGGTAGAGCTAGGCCCAAAGTCCACTATTAAAGCGGTTCCACAGGTGTTTCTGTTCTTCTTAAGTATGTAATGGTCTCACTGTGTATGTTAATTAGTTTGTTCCTTTTCCCTTTGTAATATAAGGGTGTCAAGTTAAGTAGTTACATACTGCATCAATAGGATTCAGGGCTGTTCTGGTTGGAGTTGTCTTTGCAGCTAAGTAGCTTTCTTTGGTCCTCCTTTTTAATTAGTAACTGCAGGCTTTTAGCTGCAAAACAAGTTAAACTTTAGGTGATACTTAAAATTTTAATTGTAGTTAAAATCTATTTTTTAATAGTGGTTACAGAAGACTTGCTTAAAAAGGTTAAAGTATAAAGTTAGGGCATCTTCTGATATATTGTTATTATATCTGGATGAGAGAAAATGTGAAATAGCTATACAATAATATGAGTGTGACATCTTAGAATGTCTTTGAATTTAAAACCATTGGTTTAGATGAATAACAATCTTTTTTACAACAACAAATTCATGTTTAGAATCTACTTTAAGATGAATTTGTGACCTAACCTGATCAACTTTTTATCTCAATTTGTAGGCATCGGTTAGTGAGAACTATGGTGGCAGCTTTTACATTGCTTCTGTGACGGAATGATGCGTGGCATGCCTTCTTTGCCAAGAAAAGTGTCAGGTGCTCTATGCCTACAAGTCCGCATTCTGCCTGCTCACTTGTTCTACTTGTAAATTGTGTATCGATGCAAAGGACCTCTTGTACAAGAACTCACACCTGGTTTAACAGAAGATCTTATGAACTTCTGATAGTACCACATGATGTTAGAAGAGTCCTTGTTATCTCTGACTTCCAGTCTCCCATGATAGTGCCTTTGGTTATGCATGTGAGTGCTTCTTTATTCTACACTAGCAATCTTCTTTGAATTTCCTGGAACTAGTTTCTTAAAGAGCATTTACTAAAAATGTGAAAAAACTATATTATCAATCTTGCTTTTGATTCCTTGGCAAATTTATTGAATATGTAAGTTCTCCTTATTCTTGATTTCTCTTCTTCCTCTCTGCTCATGTGTCTTATAAGTACCTAGATCTGTTCTTCATTTTAGGATATACTTCCTGATCTGAAGCTGTTAAGTACTGCTTTTGTTTTGTTGAAGATTTTGTAACCTTCAAGTGGTCATTGTAAACCAAGTAGGTGATAGAGGGTATTTTTAATCCACATTCCATTTGTGATTTTTTGCATCTTCTTTTTATTTTCATATGTTACTTGTAGTTCTCACATCTTTCACTTATTTCCTCTTTAAGTTGAAATCATAATCATATAGTGTGGGGGATCAGGTTAAAGTGATAGAGCTTGAGACATCATGTTATTCATGGTGGCTACTTATGTGTTCTGGGAGTGTTATTTCCAATTTGTTTTCCCTTTTGCTTGAAGTCAAGTGGGGCTTCATCTTTGGATGAATAATGTTAGGTGATATGAAGTCATGAACTGCTTGAATCAGTTTAAACAATCTATTCATTTTTTTCTTAGGCTTACGTTCTGGAGGTCCTGCTGATAATATCTTAGATGATCATTCAACTATGGACTCAGCCACTCAACTTTGATTTCTAATTCAAAAGCCACTAAACTATGAGTTTTTACTTACAAAGTTACTCAACCTATTTAATTGAGTTTTAAATTAAAATTTGCTGACATGAAATACTTATTTCCAATCAAAATTTTAAAAAATAAAAAAATGTCCATCTAAACCATTTAATGACCCACCCACTTAACCCGACCCACTAAAAAGGTGATCGGGATCATTGAAATTATCATCCTCTACCACTGTAAACATACTGTAGAAATAAAATCATAAAAGAAACAACATTCAAGGGTTTTAGTAAATTCTAACTAGAGGGAAAGGGTAAAATAACAGGGTCACTATTGGTATCTAGGGAGCTCCTGTCCTACAAAAAATGCTTTCACCAGTTTGATTACATCTGTTTTCACAAAAGCTTGGTTGTTGATACGCTCAAACTATACTTTCCTAAAGAAGTATAAGCGGTCGTATCAAGTAAAGAATCCAAATGTTAGGTTGGGGTCGATCCCATGAGGAAAATGGTTTTAGACTTAACTTTAATCTACGATTACTTTTATTTAGTCAAGTCCTTTCCGGAAACAAACAATTAAAGGGGGGATTTTGTGACAAAAGTAATTAATTCAGTCTAAGTAAACAAGTAGCTAGTTCAAATATTTGATGTTTATCAAGTGATGAGAGAAACTAGGGTGTGAGTGTTCCCCATAGGTTCATAACGCAGTAACCCTAGCTATAACAACTCTTTCCTAGTATCTTGCATGCAAAGTGATAAGTTATATATCCCTAATTCCTTGGTCCGGCAACTAGTGAATTTCACTCCGCACCTTGGTCCGGCTACGTGTGTGTACTTTACTAAATCTTACCTTTTACCTCATATTGAGCATCATAATTGATGTATGATTTAGTTATTACTTTGCACCAATCGACACTAGCCTATTAGATAGTGTATACTAAATATAGGTTGATAATTCTTTTCTTATTATCTACCTCCTTGGTCCGGCAAGTAGCAACAAGACAAGTTCTAACGTTGGCCACCGTTAAAAAGACTTCTAAACGAAAGAATTATCAATACATGCAAGACACTATTCTAGAATTGTTATTTTAGCTAGTTCTACTTTGTTAGTTACCCATGGTTCTCACAACCCTAGTTGTGGATTTAGTTACACATGTTAAGAATTACACAATTCATATTGATTAGACAAGAATTCATGTACTTACTTTAACAAGTTTGAAAAAAATCCAGAAAATCACTTGAATTAATCAAATTGTAAGAATCGATTCTGGAAAGTGAAGTATTTTCCAAAATCCAAAGTTCAAGAACCGACAATACAACTCTGAAAATTAACAAAGAGTCTAACCCCCAAAACGAGGTTTTTAGTCCTATTTATAATAAGACTCCTAAAAATAAAGGGAAACCTAAATAAAGAGAACTTCTGTCCAAAACGCGTCTCGAGTCGACGACCTCACCAACGGACCCGTCGACTCCTCCGTCAGTCCATACTTCAACTCTTTTCCAGCTGCTATTTTCTCCATCATTCTGTTACCATCGACGGACCCAAACGACGGTCCGTCGATGGCCTTCGTTGCTCCATACTTAGAATCCTTTCAAAATCATGTACTGGGGCTACATTCTGTTAACACCAACGGTTTGCCAGGACGGTCCGTCGATGAGACGACGGACCGTCATCCCTTCCGTAGCCCCACACTTGGTCAGAATTCCCCGATCTTTCCGTAGCAACATAAATCTTCAAACGACGGTTGCCACCTACGGACCGTCGATGGCTCCGTAGGTCATCACTTCTGCAAATTTCAGCACGGTTGCCACCTACGGTACATCAGTTGTAAAAACTTCTATTTTGGTACGCTGTCGAGAAAACTGGTTGATGGAAAGCAGTGCCTGTATGTTCTCGACTCGCTTGGTTCTTCTGTTTGAGAATATATTTATCTGCCTTTATGTATGCTATGCTCTTCCCACTTCTCTCTCCAACTGCTGATTGGAGTGAGGAACAGTTTCCATGGTTGTGGTTGCTAAGATGCAGTGTTGAGGCAGATTTATGATTGGTGCTAAGTTCATGTTGACCTAAAGTAAGCGCTAGAAGAAACACTTTAGAGTTCATCGGACTTCTTGAACGGTAATATCTTATGATCTGATATGACTATACCATACTTTGGTATAGTAAGTCATTTTTATTGTGTTTGCATGTCATAAGATATTAGAAAATGACTCTTTTTTCGACTGAAGTTATTCATCTTCGCAGGTACGCAACTTTTTGACCTCATATCACTGCTCCAGACAACACTAAACATTATTATCCATCTTTACTGTTCGAGAAACTTTCAGAAGGTATGTCGTTTTTCTGAATATATCTTTTATACTGAAAACTGTTTGTTTTGTGCCGAGTCAGGTAGATAATTTTCTGAATTTCAGGTAGATATTTTTGTGCAGACAGGTGAAAATTTGTTTACATGAAAAAGGGTGGCCTGTCACGGTCATAATTGAAGCATATATGCAAGGGTAATCCATCACCTGGTTTGACCATGAAAATTAAAGAATATTACTCTCCACGTTTCGCCATTGCATTTTTCAAACAACGTGCAGCATATGTTTAACAACAGCTGAAACCGTACTATTGCGTTTCAAAATTTTTGAATTAATTACATATGTCAAGAAGTTATTCAGTTCAAATGAATCATATCTGCCGCTCCATAGCTATAATTTCGTTTGCTGTGGAGGTTGCGGTTTGTATATTTCTGTCCATTTGTATAGTTCACAAGGGAATATACACATAGGTACGTATTATACACAAATTTTGTATTTATACATTTGGGAATTTTCTAAAACTTCGTTTGTATATTTTGCTTGCCAATATATAAACATGATAATATTTTATTATGAGTTTTTCATAAATTGTATACAAATAGCTAGAATAAACATATATAAAATTATGTATTTATGCAATCAGGAATTAAATTATATAAATTAGGTGAATAGCAAGAATTGTAGTTGTGAATTCAATTTTCTTAAATTATAGCTATGGTATTCAATGTAAGGTAAATGTTCGTTATTCTGGATAATTTTTCCTTCTTATTAGATGCTGATATCTTAGTCCCATGGATTTGGTAGTCGTGTTGATTGAGTTTTGAATTGTGTCCTAGCATGCTGTCGAAGAAATTCTGTTGTAATTTTCACACTTCATTAACTATTATGTGTTTAAAAATTCCTGGAGAGAAATTTCTAGACAGAAAGAATGTGGGAAGACTAACGAGTTAATATTCGTGCTGTCAAACTGAAAAAAAAGAACAGTAATTAATAACTTCGTAAACTGCTGGTAGTAAATGGATGTATATACACAGTTCGATAAATATGCGTAGGTACAAGGATTATGAACTCTATAGCAAAAAATTAACATTTGCAATGTAGTCGGTATATCTAATTTTTAGTCCAATTTTTATTCAACACTTGTGCAACTTGGGTGAAAGGTAGGTGGTCAAAATTTTCGTATCAAACCAGCTCATACAACATGGACTTTGTACAACAAGAGAGAAACTTTGTTTACAAAATGACTAGTCTATCTATTAATGTAAAAAATGTAAAACCTTTTAAATAATTGAGTTTATTCAGGTTGTTGCCGTGACAAAAATAATTATTAAATTTTGCATGACTAATATCTGAAAAGAATAATATGAAAATTTGAGTGTTATTATTATTATGTACGTGATTAATGATTTTTTTTTTTAAAAATCCTTTAAATTAATTAGTTCTCACATAAAATGTTGTTGTATAAACTGTATATCCGTAATCACATAACAATCTTTTTTATTAATATGCTTCACCATTAATACAGTAGCGTAAGTGCGTGACTTTTGCTTATCATTGTTTTATATGGTTACAATTTTGAAATATTCCTTTTTCTAAGAAAAAGAAAAAGAGATATAGATGGGCGGTGTTGCACAAAAAAGAGTTTAATATATAATTATATATTTGTTTGACTTTTGTAAAATTGTTTCATAACATGCGCCACATTTATATACCTGTATGATTTAACGTTTTCAAACCAAAAATTATTCCAATCTTTGAAAAATAGAATTTCAATTCTTCTTAAATATTAGTCAAAAGTCAAAGAAACATACCTTTGTTGCACTTGTGCGTAACCAAAACACCAAACCTCCATGCTACTTTTTGTCACCTTTATATATTTGACAAATCCTCCTTTCTGAAACACACAAATCAAACAACAACAAGTAGAATTTTAGCATTTTCTGGTCGATCTCTCTCTTGCAAGTGTTAGGTCTACCACGAAAAGTCGTAAAATGAATAAGAGTATTTTCAAGTCTTTTCTAAATGCCTTTGCAATGATACTCCTTTTTGTGTGGCTTTCAAATTGCATAAAAGTGGAAGGGTTAAGAAACCTTAATGAGGAACACTCTTTGATTATTTCATTGGTAGAGAGTTTAGTTAAACAGAAAGCATATTCTGGGCCAAGTCATAGGGGTAGAGGTCACTAGCTAGTTAGCTAGCAAGCTTCAAGTTTTTTTTCATTCATTTTAATCTTCTTTTATATCATAATTTTAGTATTTATGTCATTCTTTTTTGTAATTTATGTAAAAAAACACATACATTAGAAGAATTACTTTTCTTTATCTCATTTCTTACTCGCTCTAAAACTGTCGTAATATGATATGTATAAAAGCATCTTATAAAAAAATACTATATATATATATATATATATATATATATGTTAAGTATCCAGAAAAAACTTAGTTGGGCATAAAAGAAGGAGAAGTCGCTTAAAATATCATTGCAGTAAACTTATGGCCATTTGATTCCATTCACTTTTAATATTCTGGTTTTACATATTTCTTAAAAAGAACTAATGATCGACATGAAATATTTTACTACAAATCTTTGTATTAATTGATATATAGTCTTAAATTTTAAAAGATGACTTCGTGAGTAAACAATTAATGTTGAGAGTAAAATAGAGAAAATAAATATAATCGGACTAAAAGAGATCTCACTTTCGACGATTGAACTAGACTTCTATATCCAGATTGGAATTGGACTTAAACATCTTTGGATCTTGCTTAGAGCCGGGTTTCACTTTCATATCAGAAACGTAGTCTTGCGCTTTCTCTTAATATTCTAGGGTTTCACTTTCATGTCAGAAACATAATCTTGCGCTTTCTCTTAATATTCTAAAAGTGACAAGTAAAAATAAGAATATATATTTTTAATATAATAGATAAATAAAAATGAAAAAGGTTGTCAATATTTTTACATGACGCTGAAGCTGTTTTGTACAATATTGGTGAAAAGATGGTCATGTATTCCTTTAGAAGCAAAGCTTGGGGTTTGGGCCTCAGATATTTGTTTCTTGGACTTGGGCCTAACAAAACATTTTTAGTTTTGTAGTTGGGAAAATGGTCTGATATACCCCTCAACTTTGTCATTTAGAGCTTATATACCCTCGTTATAAAAGTGGCTCATATATGCCCTTACCGTTATACAAACGGCTCACATATACCCCTGCCGTTACAAAATGGCTCACATATACCCTTCATTTAACGGAAGTTAAAAGATTAGTTTTAAATTTATATTTATTACTTGTAATTTTAACAAAAAAAATTATTTAGGGTATATTAATTCTTCTATCAAAGTTTAAGGTATATTTAATTTTTTTCATATATAAATTATTTTTTGACTTCTTTTATTATAATTATTTGAGTTTCTTATTTTTATTTTGTTTTTTTCTTTCATTCCTTAGTTTAAAGAAACAAAATTTTGAACTATTTTTTTTGTATGTATTGTAATTTAATTTCGTATTCGAAGAAAAAATTTGGTCATCTACAATAAGTTTTACAAGAATATTAGTGAAACATAAATAAATTTATCAAAATAATAATTATAAATTAGTCATTGAAACAAAAAAAAGTCAAAAAAAATATGTTTGACAAGGATTAAATTTACTCATATGGGATTATATTTTTTAGAAAAAAATAATAAAAAATTAGATTAAAATTATTATTTTTTCATTTCCGTTAGAGGAAAAGGGTATATATGAGCCACTTTCATAAAAAGAGGTATATCAGCTCTAAATGACAAAGTTGAGGGATATATCAGACCCTTTTTCCTTAGTAGTTTATACATGCAAGAAAAGTTTGATTAATGGGAAAAAGCTTCTTGTGGCTAGAGTTTGGAGTTTAAACTATTTTCACTTGTCAACAAAAAAATTGTCGTATTTAACTAACGATATTTTTATCTAAACTTATTTCAGCTTTTAAAAGATGACTACTTCTTAATTATATTTTTGTCTGATTTGAAGTTGGACCATTAATTAATCCACTTGTAAAGTTAGCCCTACTACTTTGTGTTAGATTAAGGACCAAAATATAAGGTCAAGTAACTTTGAGGGACCAAACCAATCACCTAAGAATAGCCCAGCATTAAATTGTGGAACAGATAATTACGACACATCTCATTTTGACTATTCTCCTTTTTTTTTTTTTAAATAACTGTTTAAAATATTAAACATTATAAACATAATTTAATTATTAAGAAAAAATGGTAGAATCGACTTTTTAATGCATTAGAAACTTTTACTTAACCGGCCATACACAACTAGTACATTGGACCATCAAATTAATTATGTTAGGCTCACAAAGACAAAACAAAAGGTTAGATTTGTCCCGCTGTGGTAAGTATTCTTTTATCTGTTTTACGTTCGAGTCTCCTAGGTAAGTTAAGGAGCGCTTTATCTTAATGTGAGACTTTTTAGCGCAAATTTAAATTTAGTCAGGTTTCAATATAGATATCAAATACGGGTGAAAAAAAGGGTATAGTTATCGTATGTAATATACTAATTTTCTTGCTAACCCTATGATTTTGAAATGTTTTGTAATTATTTTGTCCAAACATCAACTTAACAAATCTTTATTTAGGACGTAGTTCTCTACTATAAATACATAGTCCAATGATCGATTTACACAAGCACCAAAACAACAACATCGATATATACGAATAATTAAATGGCTAAGTTTTTATTCATTGTAATTTCTTGCTTATTTTTCCTAGCATTTCAAAAAGGAAGCCAAGCACTTACCGTAACGTACACAGTAACAAATAGGTTTTTGTAAACTCGTTGTGTCTAGATTGGACTATATGTATGTAATGTATATTTTATATTGCTATTATAAAATAACAGAATTCACTAATTCGAAATTTAAATTTGTGAGTGCTTGCAGGGGGATTAATAGAAGGGATTGCGGATTATGTGAGACTAAAGGCGGGTTATGTGGTTAGTAATGTTGGGATTTAGCAAGTGTGAATGAGAAAAGAAAAGAAAGAATATGAAAAGTCAGGTAACCGTAACATTCCGAAAAGTTGTTACACTTTCCGAAAAGTCGTTACTCTCTGAAAAGTCGTTACTTTCCGAAAAGTCGTTATTTTCCTAACAGACACAATTTTCCGAAAAGTTGTTATTTTTTCAAAAGACACAACTTTCTGGATAAAATGGGTCTGAACAGATTTCACTGAACAGACATGTTCCTTGCTGAAAATGGCTATAAAAGGAAGTCAATTTTTGATTTTTTAAACACTGAAAATTTTTCCTTCTTTGCATTTATTTTTCGCTCAAATAAAATCAAAGTGTCGATCGACTGAGTCTTTGTGACTTGTTGCTGTTCTAAGTTCGTTGAAGTTAAAGAAGTTTGAGGTACCGCTATTTCTTTAACAGGTTTAATCCGTTTTATCTTGGGAGAAATTAATCCATAACCTTGGATACAGTGAGGGGATTAAATTTCTTAAGGACACACAGTAATTTCTGTGGACTCGGATTAAATCTTGTATTTTATAATTTTTTTTCTGCTTCATTTTATTTCTGTTTCTGTTTATTAACCTTATAAATACAGGTTATTGTAAGAATAACAAGTAACTGGGCGAAGAACGGTCAAGGCACGCGATGGGATGAAGGTTATTCAGTCACAGCACGTTTTTTGGATTATTGTAATGGTTTGAGAAATGGATTTGTGGCAGAACTGAATAAGAAAATGAGGAGTGGTTTATAGTAACAATTTTTTTGTTGAATTGCTTGGCAAGACACCAGATCAGCTTTTTGTTGATTACAAGGCTAAGTATAATAATACTGCTTAAGCCTTTTATGTATGTATTACATGATCGTATAAATTTTAATGAACAAAATAAGGTGATCAGTTTTGGATTACCTAGAGATTTATGTTATATTATTGTTGTCTTTAGTATACATATGAGAAAAAATCAGATTACATGAAGATATAAAGCATGACATTTCCTTATCATTAGTAAATTTTTTATGAGATAGGATCACATTTTAATTTGGCTCATATAAAGATTCTGAGATCGAGTCTCACAACAAATATCGAAGAAAAAATATTTGAAAAAAAATTAAATCCCACATTTTAATTTGGCTCATATAAAGATTCTGAGATCGAGTCTCACAACAAATATCAAAAAAAGAATATTTGGAAAAAAATTAAATCCGAACTTAATAATACATATTAAGATTTTTGTCTATGGTCTATATTCCCCATCTTCTATTCACAATTACTATTGTACATGTCAATTATAAATTGCTATAATTAGTGGATGGTTTTTTCTTTTTTTGCCTGCATCATGAGTATCTATTAAAATATTCAAAATAATTTCGATTTAAAAAAATGTCATCAATTTTATATAGGATTTAGACCTAATGTCAATCGAGGATTGTACTTTCTTAATCTTGTTTAAATATTCTTTTTAGTAACTCTTCCTTCCGTCTGTTTTTACTTGTCTATAATAGTAAAAATAGATGTTCACTTTTACTTGTTCAGTTTGAATGATCAAGAAATAATTTAGCATTTTATACCTTTTATTCTTATTATTAAATAACATTTATTTTTCAACATTTAGATGACTTATTGTAATCAATAAAGTTTATATGGTAAATTTATTATTTTATTTTTACTTTTTAATAAGTGTATCAAATCAAACATTAACAACTAAAGATAAATAAAAGGATTACTAATTTGTATTTTGAATGCGTTAATGACTTAGATTCAATAAATGATTCCGCAACTCCAAACGCCAAGGCAAAATGAAATTAATTTGAGAAGTCATACAATATAATACACAATTGAATAACTGAAGGGTCAAGCAAGCTGTATAATGAGTATATTTTTTAAAAAGCAGTTTGAAATTTTCATTTCTCTTACTCGACGGCTTTTAACGACAACTTTTTATTTGATGTTTTCTTTAAAAAAAAAAAAAAGAGAGAGACAAATTCCATTGGTTCAATGGTCAAATTCTGTACGTATGTTCACCGGCACCTGAGGCAAGCCTTTTATATATTTTCATATTTTACACCTTTAGCCAAGCAAAAAATGATAACAAATGTTAATTTTGGAAAATAAAAAAGATATTAATTGGTTCTTTTTAATTATTTTTTCCAATAAATGATTTATAGTACTATTCTTGAAGAAAGATATTAGATAATTTAGTAATAATCCGTATGATTATTCATGTTATTATATAATTTCTTGATTGAATATACTCAAAACTCAAAAACATATTCGTACAGGATCCGACGAAGAATAATTAATTAAAATTTATAAATTATATTTTCCCCAATTTTCTTCTTTTTCATAGTATATCTATTGAGAACTTTTAGTATCTGATCGATAAATAAAATAAAACAAGTTGCTAAAACAGGAAAGAAACTGTAATATATAAAAGGGATTATGGAATGAGAAACCTCATATCACACTCAAATTATGTGTTTCTTAAAGAAAAAAAAAATTGTGAATACTCTATTGACTTAGTCCCAGTATAAATATTTTATGTTTAAAGAAAAACTTATATATGAGTGATTGTTTTTGCCAACTTTGAGCAAAAATATGGCTAAAATGACTTCTTTTCTTGCTTCTTTGATAATCATCTTTGCAATATTTACCCAAAAAATCAATGCTGTCGATTACACGGTGACCAACAGGGCCGCAAACACCCCTGGTGGTGCCCGTTTTAACAGAGAAATTGGTGCACAATATAGCAAACAGACATTGGCAGCTGCCACTTGTTGGGTATGTAGCAAGAATTGATGGGAAATAGAGGGAAGGAGAGGAATTTGAAAAGTTTAGAACTTGAAAGGTTGGGAACTTGAAAAGTCCTCTAATGCTTTATTGAAAAAGGCAATAGTCCCTCATCGGTAATGAAAATGAAAATAGGAGAGTTTAAATAAATAAACACTCCTATTAATTGTTAAAAGGGTTGGAAAGAGGGACCCCCCTCGCGCCGTCGTCGTCGTCCGCTTCGGCTTTGGCTTTGGCAAATCGAGAGATAATTTTTTGGACAAAATTTATTTTAATTATTTATTAATTAATTTAAATGGCCAAAAATTATTTTCAATAATTGATAACAGAATTTAACCGAAATGTTTTCAATTTTTTTTTAGTTAACCCGACCCGACTCGGATCCGCGTGAGTGACCCGTTTTAAATTCCGTTATATTCAAAATTTCCCGCCATGACTGTTCTGAAAGGTTGCAACTTTCAGGAACAGTCAATACCATTTGAAAGTTTGCAACCTTTCATTAATGGTCGTGTCAATTCTGAAAGGGTAGCAACCTTTCAGAATATATTATTCTTGCCTATAAATACCATTCAGTCTTCAGAATTTTTCCTAACGAATTTTCTGATCTTCCTTCTTCTTAAAAAACACATATATTTCTTCGTGTACTTTCCTGCTGTGGATTGATTCGCTGACAGTAGAGTTTTTGGTATCTATACTCTACTGATTAAGATCATTTTACCCTGGGAGGTTATATTCCAAATCAAACCTCGGATACTAGAGGGGAATAATTTCCTTAAGGGGACACTGTGAATTCAGTGGACTTGATTTTCTTCCTAAATTATCAAAAAGAGTATTCCAGATTCTGGTAAGTTTTACAGATTCAATTATTTTTTACAAATAAATTTCTGTTCATCTTATTTACTGGTTCTAAAAATCTCAGTTACTTCGTGTTTCTGAATGATTTATTACAACCAGTAATTTCTGATTTTCATAACACAGATTGGCAACAATCTTAAGGAAATTATTTAAATCTGTGTTTCTGGTGGAGACAAAAATCTTTGTGATTTTATACTCCTTTAAGTCTGCAATTATAATTTATTGCTTACTTATATTGTATCAATTTTGTTTATCAGAAATGGAAAACACTGGTGTTACAGTGGCTGTTGCTGCACCAACCCGAACTCTTGTATCACAAGCAGAGAAACCGGGTAAATTCACAGGTGTGAATTTCAAAGGATGGCAGCAACGAGTATTTTTCTGGCTTACCACTCTTGGTCTGCAGAAATTTACAAGTGAAGATACTCCAGTTCCTGCTGATGATATGCCAGACAGGGAAAAATTTATGATTGTTGAAGCATGGAAACAGTCAGACTTCCTATGTAAAGGTTACATTTTGAGTGCTTTAGAGGATGACTTATATAATGTCTATAGTGCAATAACAAGTTCAAAAGAGTTGTGGAATGCACTTGAGAAGAAATATAAGACAGAAGATGCATGCTTGAAAAAGTTTGTGGTCGCAAAGTTTTTAGACTATAAAATGGTAGATAGTAAAACTGTTGGATCACAAGTGCAGGAACTTCAACTTATTCTCCATGATCTGATTGCTGAAGATATGGTAGTAAATGAAGCTTTTCAAGTGGCTGCAATGATCGAGAAGTTGCCTCCTTCGTGGAATGATTTCAAGAATTATCTAAAGCACAAGCGTAAAGAAATGAAGCTTGAAGATCTTGTGATTCGGCTCAAGATTGAGGAAGATAACAGAAATGCCGAAAAGAAGTCGCGTAAGAGTTCAACAATCATTGGAGTTAATATTGTTGAAGAAGCTCCTACCAAAGACAAAAAGAGAAAGAAGTCCAACGGGCAGAAGTCAGAACAGGCCAAGAAGAAATTCAAAGGCAACTGTTATAATTGTGGCAAGGCTGGTCATAGATCTTCTGATTGTCATGCTCCAAGAAAGGACAAAAACAAAGGCAAAGGCAAAAGTCAAGCAAACATCGTGGAAAAGATGGAAGATGCAAATGACTTGTGTGCAATGATATCAGAATGTAACTTAGTTGGAAATCCCAAGGAGTGGTTTCTCGACTCAGGTGCTACTAGACATATTTGCTCTGCAAAAGAAGCCTTTGCAACGTACACTCCTGCTGAGTACGATGAAGATTTATTCATGGGAAACACAGCAACAGCAAGGATTGCAGGAACTGGCAAAGTAATGTTAAAAATGACATCCGGCAAAGTGTTGACTTTAAACAATGTTCTGCATGTCCCTACTATTAGGAAGAATTTAGTTTCTGCTGCACTACTCGTTAAGAACGGGTTTAAGTGTGTCCTAGTTAGTGATAAAGCTGTAATAAGTAAGAATGAAATGTTCATAGGAAAGGGCTACCTCAATGAGGGTCTTTTCAAACTAAATGTAATGGTTATTGACAGTATTAATAAAAATTCTGCTTCTGTTTACTTATTGGAGTTAAGTGATTTATGGCATGCCCGTTTGGGACATGTAAATTACAAAGCCTTGCGAAAATTGGTTAATCTAGAAGTATTGCCTGATTTTAAATGCGATAAGTCGAAATGTGAAATTTGTGTGGAAAGTAAGTTTGTTAAACATCCTTACAAGTCTGTTGAAAGAAATTCTAAAACTTTAGACTTAATTCACACAGATATATGCGATATGAAGTCAACACCATCTCGTGGTGGAAAAAAGTATTTTATAACTTTTATTGATGACTGCACTCGATTTTGTTATGTATATTTGCTTAATAGTAAGGATGAAGCAATTGATGCATTTAAGCAATACAAAAATGAAGTGGAAAACCAATTGAATCTAAAGATAAAAATGATTCGGAGTGATAGGGGTGGAGAATATGAATCTCCTTTTGCAGAGATATGTTTGGAATATGGTATTATTCATCAAACTACTGCACCTTATACACCACAGTCAAATGGTTTGGCAGAACGGAAGAACAGAACATTAAAGGAAATGATGAATGCCTTAATGATCAATTCTGGTTCACCGCGAAATCTTTGGGGGGAAGCCATCCTTACAGCTAATAAAATACTCAATAGAGTACCCCATCGAAAAACACAATTAATTCCATATGAGTTGTGGAAAGGAAGAAAACCCAACTTGAAATATTTCAAAGTGTGGGGGTGTTTAGCCAAGGTAGAGGTTCCTTTACCGAAGAGGGTTAAAATTGGACCCAAAACAATAGATTGTGTCTTTATTGGGTATGCTGTGAATAGTAAAGCCTGTCGATTTTTGGTTCACAAATCTGATAATCCTGAGATTCATGTTAATACGATAATTGAATCAGATAATGCAGAGTTTTTTGAAAACATTTATCCGTATAAAACTGAAAGTGAGTCAACAAGTGAAAGACCTAAACGACCACGAGAAGAATCAATGGAAAATATTCTAACTAGTGAGGAACCTAGGCGAAGTACTCGACAACGAAAATCTGTTTCTTTCGGACCAGATTTTGTAGCACTATTGCTTGAAAATGAGCCTCAAACATTTAAAGCAGCTATGTCTTCGTCAGAGTCAACTTATTGGAAAGAAGCAGTCAATAGTGAGATTGAATCAATTTTAAGCAATCACACTTGGGAATTGACTGATCTTCCTCCAGGAAATAAACCTTTAGGATCAAAGTGGATCTTTAAAAGGAAAATGAAACCTGATGGGACTATTGACAAATATAAGGCTAGACTGGTAGTCAAAGGGTACAGACAAAAGGAAGGTCTGGACTACTTTGACACATACTCTCCAGTAACAAGGATAACATCAATTAGGATGTTAATAGCACTAGCAGCAGTGCATGATCTTAAAATCCACCAAATGGATGTAAAGACAGCCTTCTTAAATGGAGAGTTAGAGGAAGAAATTTACATGGAACAACCTGAAGGGTTTATAGTTCCTGGTAAAGAAAAGAAAGTGTGCAGACTTGTGAAGTCACTTTATGGACTCAAGCAAGCACCCAAACAATGGCATGCTAAATTTGATCAAATAATGTTGGCAAATGGATTCAAGATTAACGAATGTGATAAATGTGTTTACATTAAAAACGTTATGAATCATGAAGTCATTGTTTGTTTGTATGTTGATGACATGTTAATAATGAGTAAAGAAATTGACGATATAAATGCTACTAAGCGCATGTTGTCCAGCAAGTTCGATATGAAAGACTTAGGAGTTGCTGATTTGATCTTAGGGGTCAGGATTATCAAAACTCCCCAGGGACTAGCATTATCTCAATCTCATTATATTGAAAAAGTATTGGATAAGTTCAATTACTTGAATTTCAATGTAGTCAAAACTCCAATTGATTTAAGTTGTACATTTAAAAAGAATGAAGGTCAAAGTGACTCTCAATTGGAATATGCCAGAGTGTTGGGAAGTTTGATGTATATTATGAATTGCACGCGACCAGATATAGCATGTGCTATTAGTAAACTGAGTCGGTACACTAGTAATCCGAATCAAACTCACTGGATGGCTATGAAACGTGTGTTGGGTTATCTAAAATGGACACAACATTATGCTTTGCATTATAATAAATATCCTGCTGTGATTGAAGGATATAGTGATGCAAATTGGATCACCGGGTCAAATGATGTAAAATCCACGAGTGGTTATGTATTCATACTTGGTGGAGGAGCTGTCTCTTGGAAATCTTCCAAACAGACATGTATTGCTCGCTCCACAATGGAATCTGAATTCATTGCTTTGGATAAGGCTGGTGAAGAAGCGGAATGGCTCCGGAATTTCCTAGAGGATATTCCATTCTGGCCCAAACCTGTTGGACCAATTTGCATACATTGCGATAGTCAAGCAGCAATAGGTAGGGCAGGGAGCGTTATGTACAACGGGAAGTCTCGTCATATACGACGTAGACATAACACCGTAAGACAAATGCTCTCTAGTGGAATTATCACAATTGACTATGTAAAGTCAAGCGATAATGTGTCAGATCCACTAACGAAAGGCCTAGTGAGAGAGGCAGTTGAAAGATCATCTAAGGGAATGGGTTTACGGCTTAGGACAAGTCAGCATGACGGTAACTCTATCTAGCAGACTGGAGATCCCAAGAGCTAGATTCAAGGAGAAAAACAAAGTTGTGGCTGACGGTTCGACATTGTCAATTAACTCAATCCATTCTCATGATGAAGACAATGTTCAGGAAAAGGTTAAGACTTTAAGGCTTGTTAATGAGGTAATAAAGCTTAAAGTTTTTAATGATTTGCTAAGTTTGGTAGATTTGACCAAATAGTGTATCTACGAGATGACACGGTTAGAAATCACCTATGTGAGTGTGAAGTGGAAGCCGCTTCAAAGAGAATTTTATGTCAAAAGCCTATTCTCTATACACTCATGAAACCAGGAGGTGTTCATGGCTGAAACGAACACAACCGTAAGAATCATAAACAGTAAAGGGTTAATTGTGTGACATATGGTTGTCTAGGTATACACCAAAGTTCGACGGTTCAAAGATATCACATCTACCGATTGACCGAGTATATCCGACATATGTTCACTACGGAAAGTCCAAGGGGAAACCTACTTATCCAGATGCAATTAATCCTTGCTTGTAAAGTACACAATTGTCCGTGCATTCCTATGTTATAACTATTCCCCATCAATGTGGGGGATTGTTGGGTATGTAGCAAGAATTGATGGGAAATAGAGGGAAGGAGAGGAATTTGAAAAGTTTAGAACTTGAAAGGTTGGGAACTTGAAAAGTCCTCTAATGCTTTATTGAAAAAGGCAATAGTCCCTCATCGGTAATGGAAATGAAAATAGGAGAGTTTAAATAAATAAACACTCCTATTAATTGTTAAAAGGGTTGGAAAGAGGGACCCCCCTCGCACCGTCGTCGTCGTCGCTCGCTTTGGCTTTGGCTTTGGCTTTGGCTTTGGCAAATGAATGATCGAGAGATAATTTTTTGGACAAAATTTATTTTAATTATTTATTAATTAATTTAAATGGCCAAAAATTATTTTCAATAAATTAGTTGATAACAGAATTTAACCGAAATGTTTTCAATTTTTTTAGTTAACCCGACCCGACTCGGATCCGCGTGAGTGACCCGTTTTAAATTCCGTTATATTCAAAATTTCCCGCCATGACTGTTCTGAAAGGTTGCAACTTTCAGGAACAGTCAATACCATTTGAAAGTTTGCAACCTTTCATTAATGGTCGTGTCAATTCTGAAAGGGTAGCAACCTTTCAGAATATATTATTCTTGCCTATAAATACCATTCGGTCTTCAGAATTTTTCCTAACGAATTTTTCTGATCTTCTTCTTCTTAAACAAATATTTCTTCGTGTACTTTCCTGCTGTGGATTGATTCGCTGACAGTAGAGTTTTTGGTATCTATACTCTACTGATTAAGATCATTTTACCCTGGGAGGTTATATTCCAAATCAAACCTCGGATACTAGAGGGGAATAATTTCCTTAAGGGGACACTGTGAATTCAGTGGACTTGATTTTCTTCCTAAATTATCAAAAAAGAGTATTCCAGATTCTGGTAAGTTTTACAGATTCAATTATTTTTTACAAATAAATTTCTGTTCATCTTATTTACTGGTTCTACAAATCTCAGTTACTTCGTGTTTCTGAATGATTTATTACAACCAGTAATTTCTGATTTTCATAACACAGATTGGCAACACCACTTCCTTCATATGGAACATTTTACAGCAGAACTCTCCTGCTGACCGCAAAAACGTGCAGAAAATTAGTATGTATGTAGATGACATGGGTGGAGTAGCTTACGCTGTGGGCAACGAAATTCATGTTAGCGCCAGGTATATACGCGTAAAAATTGTTTAGTACCAATGCATATGACAGAAATTTGAACTGTGACATGTAAATTCATGTTTTCTAGGTATATTCAGAGTTACTCTGGTAACGTTAAGAGAGAGATTACTGGAGTGTTATACCATGAGAATACTCACATTTGGCAGTGGAACGGGAATGGACGGGCTCCAGGTGGATTAATTGAAGGGATTGCTGATTATGTGAGGCTTAAAGCTGGTTATGCACCTAGCCACTGGGTGAAACCAGGGCAGGGTGATCGATGGGACCAAGGATACGACGTGACTGCTCGATTTCTTGATTACTGCAACAGCTTGAAAAGTGGGTTCGTAGCACAGCTGAACAAGAAGATGAGAAGTGGATATAGTAATCACTACTTTGTTGACTTGATGGGGAAAACGGTTGATCAACTTTGGAGGGATTACAAAGCTAAATTCCCAACAATGAATGAACTTGTCTAACAAGACCAAAAATAAAAAATATTACTCTAATGCCTTTGTACAAATTCAAGGCTATATGTGTCATTGTCTTGTTCAACAATAATAGTGAAAAAAATATAATAAGAATAAGCACAAGGGATTAATTACAAGTTGTCTCACTCGTATGTTTATTTATCCAACTATCGTTTCGTCATTTATATGATTAATTTAAATGTCCATAAAATAATATTGCCTGGTACTTACTTTCCCATGCTTCAAAAGACCATAGGATATTTCCATGCCTTCAGATATCCATAGCAAATAAGTAGAAGCATGTCACTATAAAAGCAAAGTCATTCTAGCTGGAGTGAGTTACCAAGATAGACTGAATAGAACAGAGTGCGAAAATATATTTAGTTGGTGCTGAAATAAACTGGAAATGATAATGTTCCTCCACCAATAGAATGACTATTGAGCAAAGAAAACTCACCATTTTAAGCATAATGTATACCTAAAAGGAGATTATTTGTTATCAATAGGCATTCAATATATCTAAATAGACTCCAGAATGCTTAGTCAAAAAGCAAACATATCAACGCTTGGTCATAAGGCCAACATGTTACATGATCATCCATTTTAACTTGGACATTACTGCAACTGAACTTGCTCAATTGTGGAAATAACTTCCTCAATACTCTTGATGTTTCGCCTTTCTTTCAGAAGCTTCTTTGCACAGCTGAGCGCTTGTCGTTCACAATCAGCTCGTTTGGCAACATCCTTGATTGATTCAAAATCTTCTACATGAGCCACCCCAACTATTCTCCTGTGTATTATTAAGAAAATAAGAAATTCAATCACATGCACCAAGACTTCAGAACTTTCTTGGGATTAAGAAGAACATTGGTCTTGAATTGCGGAACAATACTTATTGCTTGACATGAATGTGTGTTATTCCTAAAAGAAATCATTTGGCATTAGAAAGCATTTTCTTGTCCACCTTCATAAATAAACACACACATACATTTGTGTACATACGCGCACACACGTGATACGTATATAATAGTTCATTGGGCACCTTTGTGCTGTCTGAGTTATCAAAATTGTCGTGGGAATCAAGCTACTTGCTTTTTTCCCTGTGCAAGGGTTGTTAAATTTAATTATTATTTTTAATTCTAAATAAGGCACAGAGAGAAAATGCATAGAAGCAAGTTTAGAAAACAAGAATTCATCAATCACCTTATCATTTTAGCAGCACCAAATCCAAGGGTGTCCTCGAAGAGTTCTTTCATGTATTTCTGCTTTACCAGTTGTCGAAGCTCGGTATTATTGTATATTTCAGGAAGATATGCCTCACCAGGACCATCCTTGTGCTCATCCCAGAGTGCAAGAAACTTTTGGTGAAAGAGGTTCCAAGTCTCCGTTATTGTCTTCAAAATCCAAACTTTATATGACTGATAACAAATAAGTTCACAAGTGCCAAAAACTTTATATGTCAGTGTATTCTTGACGTCTCAAATATTAAAGAAAGAAACAAATGTCAAATCTCCAATCCATAATCACATAAACATGTCCTCACCGGATAAAAAATCTAATACAAAAACCAATAAGATGAGGAACGCATCACTAAACTTTAAGCAAGAAGCAATGGACAACAGACGTGAAAGGAAAATAAAGGTGGTCTAAATCTCATTTTTTGCCCATCCCTCTAATTTAAGACCTTTTCTGTAGGGAGACTAGGGTATGACCTGCTAACTCTTGTTCACAATGCAGACAGTTTCTTTTCATACTCAATTATTGCAGAATTCATCAGCATTTGAAGGTTATATAAAATTCTTTCATCTCACAAGAAGTTAAAACATGTTTAAAGAAAAAGAAGTCAAGAAACCACACTTGAAAAGATTACATATCGTTGAAAGACAAGCCTCAATTTCTCGTGATGATATTAGGACATGTATCTTTTTTTTTTTAAAAAAGATCTGGTTCCTGGCATACAAAGACCTTTTCTATGAATCAAGGAGATTGCACTAGTAAAAACAGAGATTAGAAAGGCAAAGTTGCAACAGATATACCTTGCGGTCATTGGCCTGATCTGCATGTCCATCTTGGGAAAAGTACGCCAGAATCAGATTTCCAATATATGCTCCAATATCAAAACCCATTGGCCCATAGAAAGAAAATTCTGGGTCAATTACTTGGGTTGAATCGTGAGTGACCATCAAAGAACCAGTATGGAGATCACCATGTATAAGAGCTTGGGCTCTCTCACAAAACCTGTAAAGTATTCAATAAAGATTGTTGTGATTTTCCAGCTAAAGAAAAAAAAACAGAAAAAGTCAAGCAAATCAGTTAGATGCACTAAAGCAAATCTTCAAAGAATCACAAATGTACTTGGATTTAAGCTCAGCAACTTCAATCTTCAAACCATTATCATTGCGAACTGCCTCTGCATCGGCATCAAGATAAGGAGATGTACAGCGATTGTATTCTGACACTTTGTAGGGGTCCGAGAAGACAACCTGCTCAGTGAGCCTACATAACTCGACGTTTCCACAAAACTCAGCAACTGCAAGAATGAATAAAAGTCAAAATCAAATAGAAATAACAGTCATGGCCATGATATAGCTCGCCAGTGGCCATCAAAAACCAAAATTAAATAGTTCTAATCCATAATAATGAATTGGCTCTGGAATGTGCTAACAGAAGCCACTCATCATATATATACACCCTTATAAGGCTGAAGATATGTGTAAATGCTATGAGTGAGTGTAGTTGAGGCTTGAGGTGTTGTACTGCATTTAGAATGAAAAGGGCATGTGGCTGTTTTAAAATAAATGAGAGGGAAAAGTTTTAGGAACAACACTTTGGATCTGGCACTTACTAACTGAATTCCATACATTAGTATGGATGTTAGTGACAATTGGGTGGTCAGGTGAACTTGTATAGATAATTGTAATTCTACTCCCCAAGTCATTGAATCGGAATCTCAAATGGCCAAAATTCGCAGTTTCCGTTTTGTTCTCCTTTTTGTTTTCCGTCATTACAAAGCTCTGAAGCTCAAGAACTATAACAGTACAAAAGACCATACACTTGAACTTGTAGAACTGTAAACATTTGCAAGGACTCAAACTAATTCTGCAGGATAGCTAGACCAACTTAGCAGGTACCCAGAGCAATAGTTGAGATGCATCTAAGCAGGCCGGGACATCATCGCCGTCAAAAACAAAATATAAACAAATATTCATTCTCGATAGAAGTACTGCCTCACCAAAAGACAGGGACAGCAACAATGACAAAGTATCAGTCAGAATGCACCATAAATGCAAGTTATTATTGATGACAAGTGCAGCAATGCCACACCAATGTTTCGTTTTCCTTAACATGGAGGATGAGATGAGCAAGTTAAGATGTATTGATGAGCCAAAAGATCCAGATTTTGAATTGGCAATGTCTACTATCATGGCTATAAATGACAGTGACAAAAATCTGGCTGACAAGAGCTCATCACAACACAATTAAATCAAAAATAGATAAACTGTTATTCACCAGATGAACTTTGTTGATTAAAGTGTAAAAGCTCTCCTGGTCAAACTCTGATTTCTAATAAGCTATGTTAATCGGACTCTTCAAAAATGCCAGCTGCATTTCGGCTTCTCCAAAAGTAGCTTATTTTTGAAGAATGTGATACGGGTGCGGCATCAATAAAGCGAAGAGTCTGAGCAACATGCTTCACAAACAATATCTACCAATTTTACCAGAAGTATAGATAACTTTCAGTAATGTCGCTTACCTTCGCTAATATAGCTCAACCATTGTAAGAAGTATGATTATAGAACAACCAATCATGTAAATTCACACAACTGACATTTATCCATCTAATAAACTGAAACTTTTGTGAACAACTTCATAAAGCCTAATGCATAAACAGAGGTGCGGAAAGCCAACTATATGAGATTAATACGGCTCACCTGCACGTTTGTGATCCGTTGTGTTAAGATAAAGCAAGGAGGTGAAAAAAAGAGTCTTTGCCATATAGTCTGAGATGTGTTGTGCAAGCAATGGATATTCAACCCCAGCAACCAATCCCTTCCTCAATATAATATGAGGAGGTTCAAGGTAACGCATACCAATCAAACACATAGTCCTGTCAAAATGGTAAACTTCAGGTACATGCTCAGGAGAGAGACGACCATGCTCTTTTAGTGCAGTGGCTTCAAAGTAAGCACGTTCTTTTGCCATTGGCCATGACTCTCCTATGCATCGAATATAAGGAAGAGCCTGCATACACAATCCCCATTAAAGTGTTTAGTTTCCATTCAATAGGGGAATCCCTAAGTTAATTTGGGGGGAAAAATCGAATAACTTGAAAACTCCATAGCCCAGCTTTGACTGCGAGTAGACTAAAACATAAAAGAATAATTATACTAGCAGAATAAAAGAAAGATGGAAGGGAAGGGTACCTGTTTGATGACAATTGAACCAGAAGGGGCAACAACAATATAAACAAAGTTGAGATTTCCATCACCAACTTCCTTAATTTCAAGATTATCCAACTGTTTCCCCAAGATTGAAAGCAAAGAAGGAGTCGATTTTATGTACTCGACTAGAAACTTCTCGTCCAACGGCCTAAACCCATCAGATGCCATTGTTGATTTGGGGAAGCACGAGTAAAATGCTGCTTCTTTATTTTTGGGTCATAAATAGTGGATTAGTTTGACCTCAATCTCAACTAACGCATGTATCATGCCTACCTATTGGCTATATTGAATTTTCAGAGTTACATTGTACCTGGTCATCTTTCGTATAAACATTGGAGATTCCTATATCTGAAATTTAAAATATATTCTTAAAATATCATTCTTAACAGAAAATATTATTCAAATATTTAAAAATGAATAATTTTCATCCTTCTACTTGAATTATCAGAAAACTAAGATCTCACAAAAGCCAAGTCATCCCTTCGTAACTGTCGTGAATTTTTTCGGTAATTAAATTTAGCGTTATGCAAAATCTTTTAAATTGACAGTTTGTTTTTCATTTATTTTTCATGTAATTTTAATATTAAAAATATTATAAGTTGAAATATGTTTCTTCTCAATTGAATATGCTGGAAGCAAACATTTGTTGGAAGCTTCATCTTCTAATAATGTAGAATGAAATTCAAATGCGAACAATAATCAATATAATGATCACTTCTACATCATATGGCCCCAAATATTTATTGATCTAAATACAGTATGGATATGAAAAAGGTAAAGTTAATTAAGATTCACCTTTTTTCCGTTACTAAATGAGAAAAAAAGCAGATCATGTATCCTCACACCTTCCAAACCTTTTTTGTTTCAGTAAACAATAGTGTCTAACATCTTTAATATTTTTTTCAGAAACTTCTTATAGCATGTAATGAAATTATGCATGACTAACTTTCGTTGATAGCCACGTGAATTGCTCATGTTTTTGTAGGATTTATTAACTTTTAGACAATATTTAATAAAAGAACGAAAATTGTTCACTGTTATATACTTGAAGGATGTTTTATGCTAAGAATGATACTTTAAGAATATAGTTTAAGTTTGAGGTATAATTTAATCATGTTTTTGCTCAAAAACTCTTTTCATTTATAAGCTTTTTAACTAAGAAATTATGTTTTATTTATGTATAATTAAATTTTAATTTGTGGTAGTATATATTAGTTATTTTCCAATTATATATTATAATCAGAAGAATAACTTATAATTCAATTTCAAATAAGCCTAAAGAATTGAATTATCCAAAAAATAAATTTAAAAAATTGAGTCATCCATAAGGAGACTGACTTTCAACTAAAAATAAGTTTGGTTACCCCATTCGTTTGGTTTAACGTGTTAAAAGTCATTTATTTGCTGTTGCGACTTTGATGGGTTTTTTTTTTTTTGGTTGTATTTTAAATTTCGTTTGCCCTTTTGTTCTTTTAGCTTGAAAAAAAGTGGTTTTTTTATGCTTCACTCTACAATTGAATCACTAGCTCAAGTATTTCTTTGGTTTTCAATTGTAAAATGTTATTTGATCGGAAAAATTAACATATCTATTGTAATGATTTATGTATTAACTGTTTATTTACTTTTCAGCTAACAAATAGTAGTAATTTAATAAGTTTAGTGTATAATTATGTTAATTTTTTCCTGTTATTATTAACACATTATAAGGGTTAAGTATATTAAAGTAGTGCTCAATTCCTAAAGAATTTGGTAGTTATTTTACCATCAAAGATCAGTTGTTTAGCATGATTCCAAGCATGCAACCAATCAATTCAATAAATACACGATACAAATAGGTCTTTAGAAACATGATTATCAGTGCATCATAGAATCATAGTTAATTAATATATATTTTTATCTTAATTTATCACTTAATCATAGTATATTAGTATGACTTGATATAAATATTTTGTACGAATAAATTTTGAACTTTTTTCTCGAGCAAATTATTCAATAACGAAATTTTACTTTTTAACTTAGTAAGATGTGGAAAGCTATTGCCACACAATGAAATTGACATTACATTTTGGGTAAATCACATAAATGTGCAATATTTAAAAAATAATTTACCATTTATGTCAATAAAAATTTTCTAACTAAATCTAACAATTTTTAAGAATTAAAAAGTTATAAGTTCTTCGCTTCTTTTTCTGCCTTATTTCTCTTCCTCCTCTTTTTTTTTATTTTTCTTCTTCGTCGTTTCTTACTGTGTCATCTTTCTGATTTTTACTTTATTCTTCTTCATTCTTTTTTTTAAATTTTTGTTTAAATAATATTTTTAAATCAGTTTTTTGCCATATTTCACTAATTTATCAAAAAACATAACGAGAAAAGTAATAGAAAATCGAAAAATTGTACAATATCATGTTCTCAAATCGAAATTTCAAATCTTTAAAATTATAGAAACTAGTGTTCACCATTGATGGTCATTATAAAGATTCAAATTTTGAATTCATTATTAGAATTTTACAAATTTATAATTAGTTTAGATAGGTTGTTTCACAAATGATTGAAAATTTCATTTGGAGTTTATATCCCAATTTTAAGAGGGTTTCGTTAAGTTTATAATTGATTTTGGAGAAATATTAGATTGAAACTCGAAAAAAGTGAAGTTTATGGAACGGTAATGCGATGTATTAAAGTTGTATTATATATGTTTCATAATTGTATTAAAATTGTATTAAAATCACGAACAACGCATTTTTTATACATATTACAAACTTCACTCATTTTTTAGTGATATCAACAAAAATAATTTAAGTAACACACTTGTAATACATTTATAACATATGCACAATATATTTGTAATCATATTGCAAGCATCACTCATGTTCTTAGTTATACAAACTAAAATAATTTATAAGACACATATGATACATGTTTTATTTATGAATAATACAAATTTAATTCAGTCTATTGTCTTGTCTTTTTTTAGTTACGTTTTTCATTTATTGTTAATTTTCTCTTCTAATTCAACTTTAATATGTGTGTAATAAATTTTTATTCATGTTTAATTCATTATTGACAATTTATTATGTTTTTTCATTTGTTACAATTATATTACTTGTCTAATTAATTATTGATACAAGTTTTATTCAGTTTACGAATCATTGACTGCTTTTTTGTTTGCGACTAGTTTAGATAGGTTGTTCCTACAAATAGTTAAAAATATCGTTTGGAGTTTATATCTCAATTTCAAGAGGGTTTGGTTAACTTTAGAATTGATTTTAGGAAAAATATTGGATTGAAGCTCAAAAATAATGAAGTTTAATTTGTATTAAAGTTGTATTAGATATGTTTCATAATTGTATTAAAATCATGAACAA